>NW_010399368.1:0-27972 GCF_000710305.1 Buceros rhinoceros silvestris
GGCTTTTACCTCGGCCAAACCGGTGACAGTTGGTTTGATTTTCTCAGTTGTATTCTGTAAAAAAAATAAGTGCAGAGGAAGGCCATAAAAAGTTCACTGGATACAACTGGTGGAAATTTATCACAAACATGGCTTGTTGCACACAGAAACTACCACTTCAGGCAGATTTTGAGCATCTTGGAGCATGGACAGAGCAACACATCTCCCTGTAACTGTTTAGATGTTCCACCATGGCTACGCCAATCTTCATTTACTCCCACTAATTAAATAAGGGGACCAAATGGTAATACCTTCAAAGTTATGTCTTTATAAAATGACATAATGGAAGTGAAATAATACCAGTATCCTCAAAGTGGTGTACCAGGTTTGCTGGACAGGGGTATGTACAAGCCTATCCTTACGTCTAGCTTATACAATCAGAGCTTATCTAACACTCCTCTACCATATTCCCAGAACTCCTCCTCTGTGTACCTCCTCTTTTATATCATTTCCCAACTAGCTGTTCTCTCTGAGCCTCTGAGAACTGGGGCTTCCAGCCGAGGTGGGTCACAATGTTACTTACACAAAACACCTCTATAACTTCTCTCACTTTGTCACTCCATCTGGAGCCTTTTCACACCCAGCAAATTCTCTTACATTTTTACTGCATAGTACGTTACCTTTCCTTGGTTCTGCAGGCTTGCAGAGATGATAAAAGGTGACAATAGCAGGACATTAAAATAGAATCTATTGCAAACATATCCATGGATCTCATAGCCAGATGGATTTTTTTTTCAACCCTCCATTCAGAGGTTCTAAATTAAATTTATATTTCAATTTTTATAGAAGATGAGGATGGCAAGGTGCTACAGAGAGCACCTTAATAAAGTTGCATAGTGGTATTGTCATTCTATACCAGCTAGATATCCACTAATGATAATGATTCATTTTGCCTCATTATTTTTCTAGTATGCTGCATTAAGGGCTTTATATTGTCAAGGGGTTTTATCTTCCTTCTTTGCCTATATTTCTAATGCACTAAGGTTTTTTTCTCTGCTCCCCTCCCACCCTCTTTATTCAAAGTTAGCAGTTTTCACTACCCTTGTTCTCCTAGGAAAAAGCTATTTGTGACTTTGCCCAGCATATTTGTGTTCAATCATCTTTCTTTTCTTTATTGTCAACCCTTTAAAGGTGCTCCTCTTGCTTTCCTGCAATTTATAGCTTCTCAAGAAGTCTAATCAATTTATACCTTCCCCACAGGTTCAGATCTGACTTTCACTGTTGGCTGTTTGGAATTCGCAGTAATAGGTGTTGCATTTTTGATAACACATTTACTAGTGTGTTAGCCACGATGATTTATAAAGGATGTGTGGGAGGGTTTGATTTTTTGCCGTCCTTAACACAGACAAATTAGGTGAAATATTTCTCCATCAAAAGCTGCCACGCAAAGCTTGACTCTCAACCACAGCACAAGCTCACTCAAATGGGATCACTGAGTTTGAGGCATGCCACAAAATACAACAAAGACTATAGCAGACAGATTCAAGGATAGCTTGTAGCCATGCAGTGTGAGAAGACTTTTCCGACTACTGGAAAAGGCTAAAACATTAAGCTTTTGGCAATGAGAGCAACAATCCTATGGCTACTCTCAGTAGACATCCATTTGCTTTGATCAGTTCCTGTGGAGAGGACTGTGAGCAAAATTTTTCTCATTTAGTTCTAGCGGGAGTAAAAACTTCTCAAAAAAATACCAGTAAGTTATCCCTTGATTTTTCAGCATGATTGCACAGTTTGTGCCTTAAACCCCGTGTCTGCTCTAAGATACAAATCAGAGAGGTTTATTCATGTACAAACAATTTGATAGGCATGTTTAATCGCCTCTTCTAAGGAATGATTTCCCTGATATGAGATGTTAAGATCAGTGCTTCAGGACACACAGAACTTAGTGATGCTTCAAGCTGACCCAGAGCTGCTGTTCCACTGCTCCTGCACTTCCACCTCCTCTTCCACACTGAGCTCCAACATTTGGTTTCCCTGTGCTTATAAGAGCATTTGGCCTTTGAGCTGGTGGTAATTATCAACATTCTTTAAAGTGTTAAGAGAACACTGCCTTTTTTCCCTTCATATCTAGCAACTGTTCAAGGACCCTAGGAGATGAACACAGGGAGTAGTGAGAACAGAGAAACAAGAACAGCAGTGAAGATGTATTTCCAGCAGAGGTCATAAGAACTCCCACATCTGTGATCTTTCATTACAGAAAAAGTATATCTATAAGCTCTTTTCCTTCGTCTCAGTCAGCACTAGCTAATACTGCTCCTGAAATAAGAAGGCAGACAACCAAAATAAAAATCCTTATTCCTACCGATAATTCCTTCTACAGAAGTTCCGATGACTTCCCAGCCTGCATACTTGCATAAATAGTCAGAGCCGTGAGATTGCCAGGACTATGCCTCCAGAAGACATCCCCTCCTCTAGGCTGTAAACTTGCACCAAAGCCCTGACTCACATCAGAAGCAGACTTATATAGAATGCAAACAGCAATACAGACTCATCCCACAAGCTCCACCACCCAAGGACCTCTGCTGAACTTGGCCAACCCATTTGTAAGTAATTGTTACTGAATCGGTTCATTCTGCTTCTGCCCTGAAGGCAGACAAACCAAACATAGGTGTTACCGTTTCAACTAATCTGAACCAGAGAGCGTCTGGGTATTTGCCAGCTTCTACAGCTGGAAAATCTGATACTCTCTGCCAGGCAACAGTCTGTCCTTAGTCAACTCACATAAGATATCTCATGGGTTCTTTTATCTCAATATTTGATTATGGAAAACTATCCATGAGAATGTCTTTCAGCAATATTGCTAAAACTAACTTACACTTACTGAATAGAAATAATAACTTTATTTTTTTATGTGACACTGTAATAATGGATTAGATAATGTGAAGCTGCATCACAAAATTGATTTTATTTGTAAAAATTTACACCATTCTCTCCTCTTAAATGAGGATGTTTCAATTTCTTTAATTCACCCCGTTTCACAGTGCAACTTCAGTGAAATGATTGCAATAGTCCATTTTTAACAAGGCTGAAGTTATCCATCCTCCAATGTGAGGAATGGGCTAGAATCTGAAATTGCTTGGCCTTGAGAATCTATTTTCTGTTACCATTTATTAGAATGAGCATAACCAGTTTTACTGTAGCACCTGGAGCTACTCAAGCACAGGAAGTCTAATGTAACCCCAAAGGAAAAGACTTATTGCACATGCACAGAATAATTGTATATCAGAAAATATTAGTACTGTCTGGGATTCTTGGATAGAAATACAGGAATCCTACTGAGACCCTTAAGGGAGATTAAGGTAGTTCAGTCTCAGAAAAGACGCTTCTGATTTGGGGAGGTAATTGGTATTCCAAAATTTTATTTAGTTCTCTTAAGAGGAAAAGCCCTCGTAATTGTCAGGTAGCTGTGAAAGACAATAGATTTCTGGCCATAAATAGAGTTCTGCCTAAAGCCAGTTTTTGAGAGGGCTGCTCTAAACTCCCTCTTCGAGCAAGACTCTGAGACAACCTACCTGGAAGCTTAATTTAGAATTAGAAGTTATGAAAGCCCTGGGATTTCTGGGCTTACAAAGCAACATGTTCCACTATTCCTAAACCTTACACAGTGTGTAGCCCAGAAATCAGAACATGAGAAATTTTACAGTTACCACCTCCACACTGTTGATATGATGGTGTGCTCTCCATCACTGAGACCAGGCTACCCAGCAGCTAAGGAAATGAGGTGGCAGGAAGGTGTAGGAACCATGCCAAAATTTTACGATGGTTTTGGTAAAACTAATCATTCTTTGTCACATATGCTTGCAAATCAGCATGTGTGGTATTGAAATGTAAAAATTTCTGAGTAAAGCTAGCATTCCTAACCGCCTTGCTGCAAAAGCCCCTAATAAATAGTTTTCCAAAGGCCAGAATAAGAGCTTTTCAAGGATTCAGTAACACATCCAAGAACCATTCTCACAAAATCACCTTTCCTTTCATCTGGACCTTCCTAAAGTAGGGATATAAGAAAAGGTGAATGCAGCCAGGAGGGAAGTGGCAATACAAGACTCGGGTAGGAACTGAACAAAGTTCCATAGTTATTCCTCCACAACTTTGAAAATTTTCATCTGCTCTCATGAATCTTCCCTCCTGGTTGGTTGCATTTATTGTGACTTCACTCCCAAATAAAATCATAACTCAGTTTTTTGTAGTAGAGATAACCAGTAATCACTGCTCACTGTTCCTACCAGCATTTAGTTAGGTATATCAGAATTAATATCCCTCTGGTAATTAGTATTAAATCATGTTAATTCATATTCATATAAAATTCATTTAGAATAATCTACATAAAGAGAATAAGTCTTCTCTCTCTTTTCCCCCCAGAGTTCTTAATTATGTGTCATATTTTCTGGTGAGTGTTCACTGGAGAGGAGATAAAGCATCCATTACAGCTTTCGGAACCAAGAATAATTACTCAATGAAATCAAGTGAGTAAGAGAAAGGGAGATGGTTTAATGGTCTGCTTCTTAAGGAATGAGAAAAGTTGATGGCCTAGGAGAAATGGCCCAAATTTGATCCTCAGAATTAGAGGAAAACACTGTTGCAGGTGAAATCTCTGTAAAGTTATAGAGGTGAGTGGATCTTGGTCTCACTGGCTATGTGTGCATGTGTAAGTGCACAGCGAGTGTTCTATATATAAAACAACCAGTGCAGAAATCAGTTTTTCAGTATGTGCATAAATTTATGATACACACTGGACCAAGGGCAAGACCACCACTCTTAATTTTGTCTCCTCTCTCCTTATGGCATATTGTTGTGGAGGGTTTTAAGTTTTCCCCCGCAAGCTTCAAGTTAGCTAGAGAGCGTTGAGAAAAGTCTTGAGGAATAGATGTCCTCCAGGCAAATCTTAACTAGGTAACTCTTACATAGTGTCGTTGTTTCATAATCCTGATCTCCCAGAAACAAAGGTTATCCTCAAAGGCTGGAAAGCCCCTAGCAAGTTGCAGATGTTCTTCTGAAGAGACGAGAGGCCGCTGAATGCAGTGAAGGCATAATCTTGTAATTTTTTTTTCTGAACCAGTATTTTTCTATGTTAAGGAATGGGAGAGGGTGGAGACATTTTCTGTAAACCAAAAAAAGTCAAATGGTAAAATGTCCTGTAGCACCACCCTATGTATCTTGTCAGCAACTTGACTTCACTTTCAATGATGGCTAAAATATATTGTTTGCCATGCCCCTTGATTTGTTAAACCATAATCATGAAATTGAATTACAGGACAGGAACGATAATAATAGATGAAACTATTATGTGTCATAGAGAGGTAATTATGCTGTAGCTAATGATCTTTACTAATAGGATAAGATATACTGCCACATGTGCCTTGAAGACCATCATCAGATAAAACGGAGTCATCCATCAACTAAACCTTTAAGGTAGTGTTTAATTTGAGAGGTGAAAGAAATGAAATTGGGCTTTGGAGGACACTGCGAATTCCATCCATGTAATGAGATAGAATATAGATCTAATGAACTACCTGAAGTCTAGACTGTATCATTTACCTGGAGCCTGGAGCCACTGGATGCACACACATGCATAATCAAAAGGTTGGTGGAGTATAAATTAACTTTTCTTACTCAAAGGCAATACAGTGTTCTGTATAAATTTGAATATGATTATGTCCTGACCACAGATTATAGCATCACACATTAATAGCAGGATTTCTACTGAATGCTGTATGGCTTTATCAATAAGGGGTAATGGGATTCTTGGGTTCATCTTTGGCAGGAACTTAACAATACAGGTTGGTATAGTCAGCAAGGCCTACATCAGCAAGCAGAGCAGTGCAATAGAAAAAAACACGTGGAGAAAAAACAATGTTAAAAGTCCATTTCCACGACGATATGCGTTCTGGAAGTTTTACCTTCCAGTAGATCTTTTCCCCTCAGTTCTACAGCGAATTGCTTTGAGCCAGGTGGATGAGCCGCTGGCTGTACAGTCACCCCAGGGAGTGATTTCCAGGCTACCTGCCTATACAGGACTGCCACTCACTCTGTGGGTGAGAGACAGGCTGGAGAAATGGATGTTTATGCATACGTAAAGGCACGAGGACTGAAGGATAGCAGCAGACAGCCCCAACGTACTTAGTACATGGACGTTCTAGGGATCTCTGGTCAGAAGATTAGGGAAATTGTGGGACAATGACCAGGTGTAGCCTCAGCCCTGGCAGGATGGGAAGGCTTTGGAAAGCTTTGCTAGTGGAGTGGAGGAAAAAAACTGGGCTGGTTTTTGTTGGTGCTTGTAGGTGCTTATTTATGAGAAAATTTGGATGGAGTGGATCGTTACACTGATAGGTTGCTGAAAAAGACCAGACTATGCACAGGGCTGGCCTTGTCTGTATAGTCTTCAGAAATCAGAGCTGGAAGTATAAATCTTTTACAGGAGGCAAGAGGAAAAAGTTGTCTAGGCAAGAGTCAGGGCTTTTGTTGTTGTTGCTGCTGCTGTGTTTTCTTCACTAGGTGATTTCTCTTTTATTAGCTGAATCTATCCCTCATTTTCCACCACGCTCAGCCGCAAAAGCAATTCTTTGGGCAGCTTTGTCCAATGGCAGCAGAGGTTACTCTTGGGCCACTCACACCAGTGGAGCCGTCTGGTTATAGCTGATAACAAACGGTCTACTGGATTATTTTCGTGATGAATATCCCTGTGCACCAAGAGAAGGAGGTATTTAATTTTGTATCCAAAAGAGAGAAGCCTACGTGTAATTGTGTGCAGGATACTTCTTTCTTTCCTGAAGTCTCTTATTAAACTGAATGGCACCTAAAACAATTGTAATTCATCTGCAGCAGCCCGAGGGAAGAAAATGCCAATAGACAGAAATGACATTTATAAATACTGACTAAAAGAACAAAGTGAAAACCAAATAAACCCAAATCCCTATACCTTCCCCTTCCTTCTCAAAAGAACTCATTCACCCCCTTCAACCTTTAAAAGGAAGACAGCAAAAACAAGTGGGAATGATCTACTCCTGAAATTTTACCTGACTGTATTCTTGATTTCTCTGCATGTCAGGTGTGTTTGACCTCTGTTTAGGTCCTGTGCACACATCTGAGTAAAAAGGGCTAATAATCAACATCCGCTGTGTTGTGTGTGCTCTCTCGTTCCCCTCCTCCCTCATTAGCCCGTGTGCTCCTGTATTTTGAGTGGTGATGAAAATGGTACTGACTGAGGAAGTTGGAAGAAGCATGCTTTCATCCTTAGAATAATGTTAAGGCTCATAGAGGTTCTCTGCAAATTTCAGAGGATTTGCATGAGACTGAGCCAATTATCTAAGATTCAGCAAGCAGAATGCCAGGAATAGGCAGTCTGAGTTAACACAGACCCGTCCGCGCGGTCTCAGAGAGGTGTGTGAACAGGATTCTATTTCTGATTAAACAATGCAAAGAGATGCAAGACAAATTGTTGAATCAGTCAAGAAACTGTTGATATTCGAGCATTTCTGTTTAATTTGTGCATTTTGGCCGTGATTTCTGTACATTGCTACAAACATGGTATTAATCTAAAGAAAAAATCTTAATTAGTTACAGATTTCCTCTTTAACTGTGTTTTCTAGAAAAAATATTATCTTAAACTGATTGTGGCTTGTATTTAATGTAGTAAAAATCATGAGAAAATTAAACAAATTACTTTTTATCCCTTTTTTGTTGTATGTCTGAGAGAAAGAGCAACCTGGACAGGTGTGTAGTTTTAAATTTTTGTAAAATTTAGTCCATCCACATAGGAGAATTTCTCTTTAAGCAGACTTTAAATCCTCTCGTCTTCTCTGTCAATTAGATGACACAATATGCATGAATGTTTAACCATATTAAATACAAACAGAAAACTCTCGACTGGAAAGCAGTGCATGATTGGTAGCATGGACAAAAATATGAGGACTAAACCAAAGGCAGGTGCTTCAGAAAGTAAATCAGTCTGGATACAAAATTAGCTCTGCTGGAGACAATATTCATACCTATTTTACAGAAGCTGAGTCTTCTACATAAAACAGGAAAAAAAATGCAGCAGGGAATCTGCCCCACAGAGGAAGTTAGAAGTGTGAAGTGTCAGATCTGCAAATCCCATGAGGCACTTTGGCAGCATATCTAAATCTCACTTCTCATATTAATAAAAAAAACCCAAACCAAAACTGGTGGAAACACTTTCTGGTTAAAAAAAAAAAAAAAAAGAAAGAAAGCAAAGAGACATAATGAAAAGTTTTCAACCAGCCTGATTTTCACTGCCCACTATATAAAGCACCCCTCAGGTGCTTGTTTTATTTTAGGATCCAAGCAGCATTAATTAAACCATTGGGAAGTGCCCATAACAGACATATTGATAGCAATTGTATGTTTTAACAGAAAACCAGCAGGGAACTTGGATGCCTTGCTTCATCTGTGCCCAACCAATAGAGACAGAACACACATTTTAAGGTTTCATTTACGCTATTAGACACCGTATCTTGTACGTATCTTCCTTGTAAAACCAATGCCAATGGCAATGTCCTGATGCAGTTTCATAAATTATTCATGAATTCCTCCTTTTCTTGAGTCTGAATCATTTGTTTTGAAAAAACAGTCGAAGAGGGTAACTTGGTACCAGACTGCAGGCTTAGCTGGTCAGCGCTAGGGTCATTGTCAGATCCCCTGGCAAGTGAATGTTTCATCTTGCTGACTTCTCTAAGCTTTGAAATCTCCATCAGGAGTACATGTTTTCACTGTCTACCATGGATCAAAATTCTACTGTTCATAGAGTTGATGTGAGACAAACTGTTTAAAAAAATGAAGATCAAGATCTTAAAACTGTATTGTAAGTAAATTTAGGAGTTTGGAGAACCACTTAGGTATGATTCAATACATTCATGGCAGTCTAAGCCCTGAAGAAGGCAAAGAACTGCACTCTGTTCCAGCAGGTGCTTGAGCAATCTTCACAATCAGCCGCAGTGAATCAGTGTAATCTAGCCTGGCGTGGCCACGGTATGGAACAGAGATATAAAGAATTTTTTTTTTTTTCAGTAGAAGCAAAATCAATTTGCATTTTGGGGCAATCTGGACTTACTTTTCCCCAAGCTGTTATTCAATAAGATGTTGCACTGCTTTGGGGCACCCAACATTTTTAGCCTTACTCTAAGGAATTTCCTTTTCTAGTCATATGATTTTAGAGTTGAATTTGGCATAGTTTTAAAATATTCCATCATGAAATGTTCCTTTGAATCACAAACAACTTTTTACATCTTTTTTGCCATCTTCCTGAAGTGTTCCATCCAAACTTACTGAAAGCATAACTTCAGGAGTCTCAGAAAAATTGTGAAATAATCCTGTTTATTTCCTTTCCTTCTTCTACTTTCCCCTTACGTCAGGATTGCTATGCTAAGATTTTGCAGGCAGCCTGATGTACTATTTTGAAACCTTGTGAGAGTCTCTACTACAGAAGGTAGGGTAATACACGACAAGATCAATCCATGTAAAACAATCCTGCAAGTTGTTCGGCTGCAATTTGACGCATGAAGGACAGGAGTTCTTCTAAAGAATTTTTGCCCCATGGGATAGATCTGTGAAAGCCTAACAATATGAATGAAGCACTCTGTTTGTTCCTTGGTGAAGGGGACATCTAATTAGTGTACTGGCGTGAAGAGTATCAGAGGTTACACGATCTCCTCGGGGAGCTCCTCTATGATTAAACACAAGCTCTCATTTAAGTTGCTCCAGTCAAGGGGTCAAGAAGGCAAAAGACACAAATTCATTCACCCACAGTATTTGCATGTTAATTGTCATGTCTCTCCGCTGTTCAAATGTGAGCTAAGAGTGGACCCAACACACAGATTTGTGAATAGGAAATATCAGAGTCTTTGAGCTTGGGTTTGTATAAGACCATTGTGGTATTACTGATCATGGGAGAGGTGCTGCAGAATTTAGTGAAGTCCCCAGAAGAGGAATATGGTCTCTCACTGTGGCTAGCTGTGAGCAAACAAGCAATTGCTTATTTTTCCACTTGCTGAGAATGTCTTTGGGCATATAGGAGATAAAATATCGTTAAAACATACACAGAATACATTTCCTCAACGTGTAATCAAATCCCCACTGTACTGCAAATGTTTCTCAAGCTTGACTTGGAGATTTACAGCTCTATAGTTGACTTACAGAGTATGTACACCCACACGATGCTTAGTCACTAGACTCTGTATGAGAAGCTGAAACTCATCCGCTGACTGAAGATTTGCCATGAAGCAGAAAATGACAGGAAATTCATGAAGCATCTGTCTTAAGGACACAAACGGCTTAAAGGTGACTTTCCATCGAGGGAGACTTTCCAGTGAAGCACGAAGAATGTTGCTCTTCCTTTTCCCTGCAGAAAGCAGTACTTAAATGTGTTGATCTGAGTGGAAAAGGCAAAACCACTTCTCTTCCCACTTGCTTTTACTTTAAAATATTAAGCATGCGAAAGATTATCCTCTTTCAGGCACTTGGAATTTTATTTGGCCTGTGACACTTCAACTGAGTGTTTGATAGAATTAAGTCTTTTAATGAAACCCTGCTCTAGAATTGTTGTGTAACATCAGAGTCAGAAAACAGTCGAAACAAACCAACTAAAAATCAACCCTCCAGCTGAGTGCTTCGTGATATTTGGACAATTTTAAAATAGCTGCAGAGTCTTCCAGAGTAAGGCAGGAATATTACCTCTGTTCAGCCTGCTGCATTGTCATTTGGTTCCCAAGTGCTCTTCTCCATGGTGTAGTATGATGACTGCCAATTCGATAGATTTGGATGAGGATCATCAATATTTTTCTGACCTCAGTTGTTTTGTGATCATGGGTAGTGTTGAACGGGATTTCTGAACCAAGGGAACAGGGAAAGGGAAGGGGCAAACTGGGACACCCAGTCCTGTGTGCCATAACTGTGAGCATCTATTCAACAGAAATCTGAGTTCAGAAGACCCATAGAAGACACATGGCGCACACCACCACACATGCTGGGCTACAAAACACTTCCTCGTGTTTGACTTTGAGACTGAAAGAAAAACATTGCAAGAATATGTGTAAATGGGGGTGAAAAATAAGAGAAATCACAAGTTTGGCTAGTTTCTACAGTCTCTTGAGCAGTAATGGATTAGATGACTGAAACTGCTAGAGACGCAATGAAATGTGTAATTTCACACTGCAGAAGAAAAGACAGAAAAGGCCTGTGGGGTTTCTTACCAATACTACTTTCCTGTAAATTTCCCCCTTAGAATTTTGAAGGAATGTGAACATCAAGAGCTCGTGGCGCTGGATCAACTTCACCATGCAGAAAAGTTCCAAGGTTTTCATGTTCTCAGTGGTATAGTTTGCTCAGCTTTTTCCTTTTCCAGCTTTTCTCCTTTACAAAAAAAAACAAAACAGAAAGCAACAACAACCCCCCCCCCCAGCATTTGGTGGTTATTGGATTTCGTAGGAATAAATAAAATTATATAAAGATAAGAGGACAGAATAATAACATCTGCATTTTTTGGTAACGCTACAGGAATGTTTTGATTAAGGTACTTCTCTAAGAGAAAAAGTAGGTTCAGTTCTTGATTCTTCTTTTCTTCAGAACATTGTGTCTCTGTGGGACGTTAATTTTACATAGGGAACAGCAGCGCACAGTAACTAATTAGCGTGTAAAGAGCTGATATTCAATGGAGAACAGAAACTGTTGCATTCACATAACTTGACAGAAGATTCTGTCCATGTAGAAATCCCAAAACATAAACAAATAAAACGAAATAAATCCCAGTTCACAGCCAAGGGAGAATTGCAATCTGCATATTTCTAAAGAACTAGTGAAGGAAGGAAAATAACCCCACTGGGAAAACATCTTTCTCACTCTCAAGGTGGAGCCAAATTTCCCCTGAGCATGCCAATTACACATTCCTTTGGTTTTTTATTTTATATAATAGACCATTGCTATAAGAGAAGCACACCGAACAATAACAGCAAAGCCTAACGTTGTTTTCATGTATTTCTCTTTTCCTGTGATTGGTCTCAGTTAGGCTGCTATCCCAAGACATTGCTCAGCTTTTATGGCAATGGCAACATCCAATGTAGGTCATGGGAGTATGTTTCTACAGTTTCCCACTGCAAAGGAGGGTCTGCTATGGCGAGTTCGGCCATGCTCCATTTGGACAATCTCACTGTGGGATCATGTGGGATCATGTTAAGGTTTAGTGAAGTGAAAAGTATTTCTGGATTTTAAGACAAAAGTAAATAAATACAAGAAAATCCAAAACAAACCTGAGAAATTAAAGATCTACTAGAAAACTTCAGTAATGTTTTAGACATACACAGATGTGTGGAAGGGAAATTAAATTAGACAGCCAAGTGCAAAGCTTATGTTAAGAAAAAGGAGAGCTTAAGACTTAAAGAGCATATATCTATCTATCTATCTATATATATACACAGCTGAAACTGAGTTGTGTGTCCCTCTAGGCTTTTGTGCAAATTGAATAGACATTGATGGATTTGTTTTCCTTTCAGATTAAATTGAACTTCTGATTTGAAAGTAGTTTACCTGCTCCTGCACTTGAGAGCTACATTTTTCCTTAACTAATTTTCTCTTGTTAAAGCACTTTGGTTTCATAGTGGTTTATAGTGGTTTATAAATTGGCACCGCAATCCTCTGGAAGGCACAGGGGAAAAGAATCATATATAAAATACCGAGCAGTACTTTTCTGGATTGTTTTAGCCCCACAGTGGCCTGTTTTAAAAAAAGTCCATTTTGTGCCATTACGCTTTTAAGTACTCTTGTTCTAGAGTCAGATATTAAAGCTTCCATGGAGTACAAGCCTTTCCAGCCATTTTTTAGGTGCTCCTGCCATACATGTGATTAATTGTACTAACCTCCAGAGGGGTATGTATTCATTACCAGCCTAGACCCTGTGGCTGTGCAGACTATAGAGTCTAGCCTTTGTGGTTTGGCTCTTCTAGCCCCTGCAGAGGTGGGGAGAGATCTCACATCAGTCTTGCCTACACTGGTGCCTGGGCACCTCTCCATACCAGCTCTGGAGCACAATTCAGGGGAACATTTTGCTCTACCCTGAATCATGTATCAGACTCAAGATCATGCTGTGTGTTGCTGTAACGGGCGATCACGCCCTGTGGATGGGCTGAATGTCTAACGTGTCCCACCTACTGTGGCAGCATCACATGGTTAACATGGGAAAGACTGGAGTGAATTCTTCCTGCAGTGGTGTCAGTGTTGCTTACCTAAAGGACAGAGGAGTTTCAAAAGCAGTGTGAGCTCGGGCTGGGTTGATACTGCTTGCAAGGCAGCACAGGTTTGTGGAGAGCTATCAGCCCTTCCAGCTGGCCTGATACTGCCTAGCTCAGGCTAGACAGTGGATAACAACTAGATAACAGTAGATAACCCACTACATAACCATGTTGAAGTTTTGATAAATACTGCACCTCAGAGAGCACATACTTTGAAAGGAGGAATCTTTACGCTTGTTTTGTCATTATTATTTTGAGTAGAGTGTCATCAACGAATTCGAGCCAGGATGAGATGCTGTGTCAACACAAACCAACCTATATTCCTTTCTAGATAAACCAAACCAAACCCAAACCCAAACCCAAAACCAAAACCAAATAACCAAACAACCAAACAAAAAATTCTCTTCCAGTCTAAATACACAAGTAGAGAAAGAATCATTATATCCTACTGGCATGCGGGGAAACTAAGGCACAGAGAGCTTGCTTGGCTTGACTGGAATCGTAGAGTGGGTCTGTGAGAGAACTAAATCTCAGGCTTCCAAAGCCCACTTCAGTCATCAAACTAATTATCAAACTAAATACTTTCACCCTACAGGCCCAAGCCATTGTGTCACTAAATTTTCTGGCAGTATTCACATACAGGAGACTGAAGTTTAAACTCCACCCCAACAAAATAACAACTAAGGCTCTGCTGAGCATTCTTGTGACTGTGTTAAGAATCTGATCCTAACATACAGGTGACTTGGTTTATGTAAACTGGTTGGACCAATCATTTAGGAACACTATGAACAGTATCTTAATCCTTCGGGAAGGGCACCAGATTGCATTTGTTTTCCATGGTGCTTCTCTTTGGCACTTTGCATTTCGAGCATCTGTTCCAGGGAAATATCAGTCAGCGGGTTTTCTGTTCCATGCACAGATTAATCTCATAACATCAATGATTAATGACATATGCTCAATGAAAAGGGAAAAAACTCTTCATTTACCTCAGGATCCTGCCCCAATCCCTGCCGTGTATTTCTTTTCAGATCTTTTCATCATGATACAGTGGAGTGAAGGTGGAGAGAAAAAGCAGAGATAATAACCTCTAATAACCTCTGAAGTATTGAAAATAAGCTTGGGGGAGGGAGAGAGAGAGAGATGAGGTGGACGTGTTTGAGAACTGGTGCTGTTTTGCATCTGTATGCTAAGAAGTATCACAAACAAACACAGGCAGATGCTTTTCATTCCCCTTGTCATGTTGCTGGGTGCCTTAGCAGGTTACAGATTGTGCCCATAAGATACTGGCTTCAGCTAGAAATCTCTCTCTGCTTATTTCCCTTTCAAATGCACAAAAATAATGAACACAGGAGCATAATCGGTATTTTTAGAAAAAATATGGTTTGCAAAGGAAATTATTTCCTACAGCATCAGATGGTCAGGACCCAGATGTTCAGCCAAGGTGAAGAAGGTACCTGCACTGGCTGCATTTGAGTTCTGATGCTTAAGACAAACCAAGCATCTTGCAATGTTCATTACATTCTCTCACAGAAGAGATATCTCGTTGTACAGCTGCAGAGGCAACCAGTGCTCAAGAGATACAGGAAACAGAGTCCTTAAGGATGATTAGATTATCACGGTCCTTTCAGTCTGGGAGTTGCTGCAGAAGCTTCTATCTCTAGTGACAGGGCAGACATTTGTCCCCACATTCAGCCTTGCTACTTGAGCTATCGAATCACTTCCAGCTGGGAGCAAATTTTTGCTTTTAGCTAAAGGTCAGAGGGTGGCTATGAGACTCTAAGACTTAACAAGTAATGCAGCATCCACTCTGGAGTATAGACATTAATATAAACAAAGCCCCACCATGCAGAGATGTGAAGCCTTACTGGTTTTCTTCTGCATTTTCAGGATAAAGTTTATAGCTGGGGTCGGTATACTTATTAGACAGAAAAACCTTACAGGAGGAGGTTAGCTTTATATCTAAAGCTTTAGACTGGGGGGTATGTCTCAACTTTTGGTCTTCAATGACATACCCCGAAAGTCTTGTTTTCCTCTTCAAAAGAAACATGTGTGAGGTGAGGAGCAGTAGTGAGCTTAAAGTCTCTTTCTGAAGTCTGAACCTTAAATTAGACCTTATCCCTTGAATAGTCCAGCTAAAGAAGGGGAATACCTCTTGTAGAATACCAGTAGTATGTAGTTTACCCCATTCTCAGAACCATGGGCTCCTCATTTTTGAGGTGCAAACAAATATTCAGAAAGACAGCTGTGCCTTGCCTAAAAAGAGCAGGTGGGAAAACTCAGGTCCGCATTTTCTGGAAGAAAATTCAGTACGTCTTCTTCTGAGCTGTATAGGAACTAAACAGCAGAGAAAGCAAAAATTTGCCTTCAGTTTTCATTATCTGTTTTAATTTGATTTGGATTTTGTTTGAGACATGATTTAAGGTTTTGCTAGCAGTAGAGTCTTTCTTCTTTCTTCCCAGTCAGCTAACTCACTCTTACTTGTTTGCCTGTCCTAATATGAAAGAAATTAATTTAGTGGAAGAATCAGTGAGTGCCAGGCTGTGTTTCCTATGACAACCCCCTGAGCTGTTTTTTCAGCCCTCTTAAGTTACGCTGTAAGTTTTTCCACAGTGTTGCTTCTTTCCTTGTGATTTCTCCCTCCAACAGCTCTGAGGAAAGATGCACAAATGGTGAAGATAACAGAAGTGGCTCAGATTCACCGCTGAGGGGGCTGAAATGCTGTACAAATCATCAGAGTTGTATCAGGAATGAATATGGCCGTTTATGTGCCGTTATGTGAGCAGGGAATTAGGAGGTGCTGGCTGCACATGCATAGACGTTAATGTGCCCGTGTGATCCAAATTCAGGAGGAGTACGCACAGTGAAGTAAACTTTTTAAATTTCTGTTTGAGAGGCTGTCATCTAGGATCATGATGTTGTATAATATAATGCATCATATCCCATAATAAAAAAGAAGAAGATAAGCCTTTTTATTTAAAAACCTGTGACAATGCCCAGTGTTGTTGTTGACTGAATGTTAATTACCTGGGAAACATCCAGCACATCACATTTCAACATGTCATCTCTCCTAAGTGGAACCAATTGCATTAAAACAGTCATGAAACCTCAGGCCCCCACACTTCAGTAAAAGTATAATCATAAAAAATTAAAATGCATGTATTCATTTTGCCCCTTCTTCAACAATGTCAGGCAAATGCGCCTCATCGGGATTCACCACAGGCACAATTATGAATGCTCTGTCTGCAGAATTGTTAATGGAAAAATTACATACACGGACTCCTGATAAAATGTGCATCTGATTTCACTGTTTGTGAAGCGCAGAGATACTAATTATTATTGCCGTCAATCTCATGGTTACTGCAAAGAAATGGTGAAAGTTTTCCATTAAGTGTGTCTCAGTCTATCTTAAGCGCGCTGTAGCTTGACCTAAGAGGATGACACCAAAATTCTGTGGCATGGTTACATCAAATGCTGGTTACCTGGAGAACCCCCAGCAAATTCCAGCGCTATGTTATCTTTATTTCGGATTGGAAGTGCTTCAGAATGCCTCAGTTTGTACCTCTCTGGCCTGTACCATTCTCTAACATTTTGATAGTTTACATTAGTTGTATATAAATAGGAACCTGAGATGGGACAGAAAAATCAATGCCTTGATAAAAAAAAAAAAAATTCCCTCAGCGTTGTTTTGCCTAAATGAAGCAGCCTGTACAAAGCACATATCCTGCTTCAACTAAAGCCAGTTGCAGAACATTAATTAGAGAGTGTCATTTCACCAAAACCTGTAGGGTCGTGCTTCAGGTCATGGGGATGTGTTAAGCAATTAGCAACAAACCCTAGTCATATATTGAACTATATTCAACTCCAACTCTTTCAGGCTCTGGAAGGTTTAGATGAATTTTATTTCCCACTGCTCTTGTGGTAAGATCCATTTTATTCTTCTCAGAGGTTTTTGGCTTAAGCTTTTCAGGCTTTTTATTTTTCTTTTTTTTTTTAGATTCAGCATGCCTGTTGTTGCATTTCTCCAGGTTTGCATGAATTAAAATTTTTATGGCCAGAGTGTCATCCTCCTCTCTTCTAGTTTAGCTGACCCCAATTTCAGGCTGGGTGAGATCCTTGGTACAGGAGGTCACCCGCTATTAGATAGTAGAAACTACTTCACTTTTGTAATTGGCTCTTCCAGTTGCATACAGCCACACAAGGCCCCTCTGGAGAACATGCAGTGTCTGTTCTTCTCGGAACAGGGCATTGAGAACAACTGGTCACAAGTCAGGCATCAGTCCAGGCCAGTGTGTGTAGAGCCTTCTGAAGCCTTTCCCTGCAAATCTGTTGTAAGGGTTTTGCCCATCCTCCACATTTTTGTATTTTTAACAGCAGAAGCAAACCCAGATATACTGATGACATATGCTTTTACATTGCAGTTGCTGGATTAAATTTATAAGTCAGTAACTTAATTCACATCACCTTTTGACTTTTATGCAGGAAGCTTCAGAATAGCCCAAGAATGTTCTGAATATGGGTAACTCAACCTGTATGACCTCATCACTTGCTGTTCCCCACATAACTCACGGGGGATACATTGTTTCAGCACTGAGGAATTTTTTCTGCTTGTTTTTTCTCAAAATAAAAATTATGGAAGTTCTAAATAAATGATTCTGTTAATTGCTCCTTCTTAAAATCTTTTAATTTATTTATTTCTCACTTGAACGACAAAAAGAAAAGATAATATTATGGTGATATGCCCATAAATATATAATATCACTGGGAAAGGGTCACAGAGGACCAATCAAAGTAGCTTGAGATGGAAACTGAGTGAAGTGAGCACTGGATATAAACAAAATAATGCAAATAACACACTTTGGTCATGCTTGCAGGAAGAATGCTGAAAGTGGTTTGGAAGATGATTGCAATTTGTGAGAGCAGTGGATTGTAATTCACCTCAGGTGATGGGGGTAAGTGAAATCTTAGTGAGAACTTCTAAGTGTGGCACTTCACTACAGGACTGTTGCATTGTCAGAGTCAGAGGGGTGAAAGGATTCTTGGAATTTAGTAAGTGGCTTCCTCAAAACTTTTTTTGGTGTGTGTAAAATGGTCTTTTCTCACCTAAGCCTTCCTGAAAACACTCTAAAAGCTGATGTAGAAGAACGAGTAATAAAGAGCAAATGAAGATGGTCTATTCACCTGAGATTTTTCTTCCTTTAACTTCTATTTCCTCTGAGCAACAAAATGAAAAGATTTTCTTCCATCAAACGTTTTCTATGATGGTAGTGGTTTGGAGGGAATGTGTGATAAGAATATCTGCAACAGAAAGATAGCTGGGAAGTTCGAATCAGTCCCTTGGCTGACAGTGGGCAGCCCTGTGTGTTACAGAAGAGGGTATAAGAAATCTTATGCTTGGCAGATTTGGAGTAGTTTCCAGCTACACTCATCGGCATTGCCTTGGAATTGATTTAACCCTGAAACGTGAGGTGAGACTTTTTTTTTTTTCATTAACTCTGGATATTTTTATCAGAATAAATGCCCGTTTCTTCCTCAGAGCTATACTTTGTACCAGTGAAAATCTGTAGCAATGAGTTTCACTGTTTTATTATTAACTGAATAAAGGTGCAGGACTTTTTTTCTAACGCAACAAACTGTCTTCCTTTGACAAAATATTTTCCTCTTTTGCATTTACTCCCTCTGAATTTAAATGATTGACCCTTTTGTCCTCTACTTAAGGACTTAATAGCATATACACTTGTAAGTGTATATACTTATATATATACATATAAGTGTATATACTTACAAGTATATTTTGTAGCCTGCCTTGTTAATATCCTTAAGATAAACAGGCTCAGTGGTTTCCATTCTACTTCGTAGGTTAGTTTTCATGGTAATACTAACCACCTTTCTCTGGACCCCTTTTAACTCTACAGTGTTTCTCTTGATCCATAGTAGTACTTTTGATTTATACCTTTGCAATATATTTTTCATATTTTATTTAATCCCCTGAGGCAGAAAGGGTAGATCTTCACTAGAATGTCACTGCTGGACCATCCACAACTCCACAGAATGACTCTCTGCAACAGCAATGAGTAATGAAAAACTTTTTTAAAGCTCCAACAACAACAACAAAAACCCCAAACCCAACAACCAACCAGAACACCAACTCTGGAAAATATCTTGTTTATTAAACTAAAAGTACTGTAAAACACAGTATTGTGAGGATAGGACACTAAAAGACCCCAACCCTGTAAGAGACACATTTTCTGTCACAATAGCACTGTGTAGATCAAGGTCCCATTGGTTTGCTAGCGTAGGTTTATGTAGTTATTTCCTGACCTAACAGGGTACTGTTTAAACAGTTGAGATAAGTGTAGTGGTTCTGATACACAACAACCATATTATTTCCACCACTTTTACAGGTGGATTCAAGGATTTACATGGAAAGGCCCCTATCTTGCAATCACTTATGTAGTTAATTAAAAACACATGAATTACCAGACTGATTACAATAGGACTCTTTACGTGCTTAGGAATAATTAAGCTTGAATGGATGTCATTGTGGTCTCAGGACTGCCCTGCATTTACATTTTCTGAAAGGTATTATGTATGGGAGAAAAACATGAATTGCATGATTTATCACTTAAGTTACTCTTTTGCAGAGCATGGATGCATAATTACGTCTGCAATGACCACTGTGAGTGAATGAGAAGAAACCAGATGAAATGCAACTAGCAGAGTGATGTAAAGCTACTGCATTTTACTGTGTTACATACTTGTAGAGGCACCTCTGCAGGTCGTCATTATGGAAGGTCAAACATGACTCTAGATGTGGCAGAGTTGTAAGAGTCTTTGGGATCCCAGAGAGATCTTCAATCGGCTCCAACTCAAGATCTGAGTAAAAGACATTAGTTAATAAGATCTGCATACGCACTCCAAGCAACAGACTGGTGTGAGGTTTTTGCTGCAGAATGTGATGATGTTCTTAAAAACACTCCTTATGCTACCTTGGAAATATGGTGTTTGTGGATAGGAAATCTGCTTGCAGTTTATTTGCTGTTTGGAAGAAGTGACAAAGCAGAACAGATGCTTTTACTTTTGCTGCTTGAGTGGAAAAATTCCAGAGAAATGTGGAAAGCAGTGATGGAATTTTAAGAGATTTCAGAGAAACATTACAAAAGTTTACGTTCCCTGACGCACAAGACCTGGAAAGAAGTTTCCAGGTGAATTAAATAAAGCAAAGATGTATTCACGAGTTCCAGAGGAGAAAGGGGTGAACGATTTGAATCTCAAACAAGTATTGGCACCTAGGAGGGAAGAGGTAAGGCCGGTGTGGAAGATGACACCACCTCTAGAGAATGGGTACATGTGGTGCTTACATTCATGACTAAGAAGGCCCTGAACAAGTTTTCTGTTTGCTGTGGGGGTAGTGAGAGGTTAGGAAATGTGTGTACCTCACGAAAGTAAAATTTCCCGCTAATGTATCTGTGGTAATCTTTTGACAGAATTACCAGCGTGAGATGGTCGAGGAAGGAGGTGTGTTTTAACCATGTGAGTCCCCTTAGGTCAGTTTCTTGTCTCTACACATGGCTGGTGCTTGGCTCACCAGGAATTCTTGACTGAGCAGAGCATTGGCTGTGACATTTGCTAGGCAAGCTCAAAAATCTAAAGCCGTACATTATTAATAATGATAAGTGTTCTGCAAAGAGAAGACATCAGAAGAGGAATCATCTTCAAGCATTATATGCCAGATGATCTTGTTCCATCGTTCTATGGCAAATACAATTATGATATTAAAGATGTCCATGTCATGGATAATGTGAGTTACATAATGCAAAGTCATAATGAAATTTGAAATATTTGATTAGTCATGGGAAAACCACTTAAAAAAAGGAGTATTTTATCTAGATTTCTAACATAATTTTTTACACTGAATGTCCAATTACACTTCTATTATACGCCGTCTCTTTTGCATATTTTAATTTCTAATTACTGATAAATTGGTGATTAAAATGACATTAATTCATTAATGCCTACTGAACATTTAAGTCATGGATACCTTAAAATGATCACTCTTACTCAGGATTCTGATAGGTTTTGGACAGAACTACAAAGGAGTGACATATTTCTAGCCTCTAAGTCCCGCATATCTACAGCAAATTGAAACATCAATGCCACTTGACTGACGTATCAATGTCATAGCACCATCCACAAAATTACTTCTTTTAAATTATTAAGACCTTACGCTGAAATTGAGCCCAGAAGGGAGCCATCCTAATGCTAAGAATGCTCAGCTTAAGACTGTAAATGATTGCTGGCTCTTTTCATGGGAAGTATGTTTCAGCTCTAATGTATTCTGTGCCCCTAAACAGTTAATCAGCAAATGATGGGCACTATTTTCATCTGTTTGACATAGGCCTGTGCTTCTAGATGAAAAGTCCTACCCAAATGGAGAAAAGGCAGAGGATCACTAAGAAACATGTATGCCTCAGCACTTCAGGAACCAGAAAGGGACGCAGCTGAAAAAGTAAGTCAGTGCTTGCCAAATGTTTCGGGACTACACAACTGCTGAATAGTTTATGGCTGGTTTTTTTTTGGTTTGGCTTTTTTTTTTTCTTTTTTTTTATCAGAGGACCTCTATTAGAAAATGTGGTTAAGTTTGTAGAACAATATGACCCTAATTTTTGCCTCATGGCTTGCACCTTTGCCAAGACACAGCTGAATCTGTACCTTGGGATGGATGATCAACTTGCTGGCTCACTAGTCCTGACTCAAGCTGCATACACCAGATGTATACCCTACAGACGGTCACCTGGGTACCTCTGCAAGAAAGGAGTTGTGCTGTGCTGTGATACTGCTTGAGGCAGTGTGTGGCTGATCTTGGTGGGGAGCCGGAAGGGCTGCAAAAAGGAAGTGGAGCTGGGAGCAGAGTGGGGTAACAAGGCCAGCAGTAGCTAGGATGCTTAGCAGCCAGTCAGATCCAGGCCTGGAGACACTAACTGGGGTTGCACACAGTCCAGAGATCACCCAGCAAGTCTGGGGTGGGGACGCAGGTCCATGGGCAGCCTGGGAAGTCCATTCAGTATCTCAGAGACACTGTGTGCACACATAGCTGCTACACAGCTGTGGTGTAGCACAGATGGGAGCTGCCATGAAGCTGCGGCTTACAAATAGCTCCCAGGGGAAACAGGGCAGGTCCTTGCTTCTAGGCTACTTCACAACACCTTTTACCGGTGGAGAAACTGATCTTTACCTCTGTCAGCTGAACTCTTCAAAAGGGGCAGATGCACCTGGGACCCTGACAGACCTACACTACAGAGGGCACAGAGAACATGATTCCTCTTTACCTCAGCATCAGAAAACATGCTTTTAAGGCATGTGGCGATATTTGCCTGGAGCAAGCTGTGAGAAACACCTTCACAAGCTTCAAGAACATATTGTGTTCACAAAGACAGATATGGGAGCCATGGAGACCCTGTAAGCACCAGGCTTTGCAGGAATGTAAATGTAAAAAACACATGGAAAACTCCCATGGCTGTGAGCCTCCTTCATATGAAAGGAGGTGTTGACAACCAGCATTTCTGAAAATCCGTTATATTTTCTCTGACTCCCATCACATCCCAGCCTTGCTGTAGGAGGATGTGCACTGCGTGGAGTGCAGTTAAACAGCAAGTGTTCTCTACCCAGAGACCGGAACATTGCCAGGGAGGGGAGAGTGATCCCTGTATCTTGTTTCTGTGTAGTGATACTAAGAGGCTTAATTAATTAGCATTCATGTTGAGTATTTAGCTGAGATTCTCTCATGAAAAGGCATGCAGAGTGTTGCCTTTTCAAAGAGGCTTCTGAACACTTTCAGAAGTCATCACACTCAACTGCTGTTAACAATGAAAACAAGTTTTTGGTGGTCGTGAGGTGGTGTTAGAGAAGAAAAAAAGAGTTCTCTTGCATGCTAGTGGAAAGTATTTTGTGGTGCCAGGCCTCTACAGAACTGGATGGTTTGGTTTTTTTTTTTTTTTTGGGGGCCCGCTGTACATGATTTTAGTGTTAGGATGGGATCAGGAGAACGCAGGGTGGGGTGGTTTAATAATTCGTTCCAGTTTATCATTATCCTTCTTAAAAATGCTGAACGTATGTTAAGCTTTGTTCTCAGTTGTAACTGATGTCCTTGCCAAGTTACTACCATGGTGGGTGCCCAGGGATCAGGCAATCCATTTCCGTAAGAGAAGATGAGCTTGGGAAACTTTTGTTTTCACAGCATTTTGCTGGTCTTGTACATGTTATCTAATGGTCACAGCAGATGCTTAGGCTCAGCACTGAAGTCAGAGTGGCATAAGCCTTCAGGGTTGGAGAGAGACTGCTTCATTTGGGAGAAATGCCAGCACAAACGAGGCAGCTTTCTGGAATCCCTCCACTCCCAGCTTGAAGCAGACAGTGCTCACTGCTTCCCTGAGAGGTGCACAGCTCCTCTGTCCCGTGAGTTAACTGATCTGGGAATCTGAGAAATTAGAGTGCTAGTCAGGAGGAACATAATGAGTGAGAGCCCTTTTGAAGCCAGGGGTGCAGTTCATCGTAAGGTGTATCAGCCAGCACGCTGCAGTCAGCGATCTGTGTGCATCTGAACAGAGCAGGTACAGCACTGCCAGTGGTAAACCACACGGAGCTCATAAAACGAAACCCAGAAGTTAATTATTAATCAAAGCCATCAAAAGTGCATTCTGCTTTAATATGACAATGCCAGTACATAAACTCTTGAGCTAACAGACACTTTAAAAAGTGAATGGTAATTACTGTTATAGCAGCTGTTTCATCAGCCACTTTAGAATCGGCAATATGTTAGTCAGCCATACGTTAGCAGGCGACATAAGGACAGTTCAGAGTTGAGACTTCCCAACACCCCAAGCTCCACTTGGATAATTAGCATCTACAGAAACATCCTGTTGAACACCTCAACAGAGAAGCTGGGGACAGGGAACTGGAAGAGATCCCTACACTGGAGTGTGGGAAGCCGGAGGCCATGTATGTGAATTCCACGGGGGATTGCAGGGAAGAATAATTAAAAAGTAGCTTCACAGATAAACCAAACAAGATAGCAGAAACCTTGATCTCTCTGCCCACAAAAAATAACCTGCTGCTAGTGGACAAAGCAAACTCATAGTTACACAGCTGTGTTAATTCCATAGTCTTTGTGCCATCCGGTGTTCTCTGTCACTAAAGCCTTGTTTGAGGGACACTGCTACAGGAATACTCGGTTTAATGTAAACTGGCTTAAAAACAGCCTGCAATGAAACTGCAAATGCCTGTTGGAAAGTATCATTAGGACTCCTTCCCTCCTTTTTTTTTATCTCATTCAATAACTTACTGAAACAAACCCCCGAATACCCAAACGCTCAAACTATCCCCCTAAATCTCTAAGGACTTTTAAAGCATTGCTGGTGCATCAGAGAGCAGGACTGACCAGAAAATTTACATCGACTTCTAGCAAATGTTGCTGACTTGAGCAGCTCTGATAGGGATCTCAGGTTACATTTGTTGAGTTTTCCTCAGTACCACATGATGAGAAGAGAGATTAAAAATACCCAGACAACTCTTGAGATTTTACTGAGAAATGTGTTCTGTGCTTTAATGTAACTGCTGCGTGTGCTCAGTAGCTGAGTGTCTACAGTATTCGATTACGCCAGCTATTGTATAAATTTCAAAGTAAAAAGAGAGAGACATGAAAATGAGCAAACAAAGAAATCCCAGCCCTGTAATATTTTTGTGCTTCATTCAATTTTCCTTCCCACTACAGTGTTTCAGGATGGCTTAAATACGTTACTGTTGTAGGAACTGTTCAAGAGCCAGACAGCTGAGCAACCTCTAACTTTTTACCTTCCAAACTCCCTAGAAGGCCCAGGTGAGTTCATTGTGCTGCTGTAGTGTCTTCCAAAGCACTATCAATCAGCAAAACCTGAGAGGACCAGAGAGAGTAAGGGCTTTGATGAGGAAGCAGTGAGATGGGAGACAACACTGAGCAAAAAGATGCTTGCTGGGCTGTAGCCAGAAATAAAGCCCAGCGTGGCCCATCCTCAGCACTGTCTAAAAGCCTGCTCTTCCTTCCTGCTCCACCTGCTGATGTACACAACTGCTCAGAGGCATCAAGTGCTTATTCCGCCGACTTCAGCTGTTGATCAGGGAGTGTTGCCAATGCCTCTGCCACAGATTAGCCCTGGACTGTACACTGGCCTTTCAAATTCATTGCATGCCCTCTGTTTTTTTATACCACAACTAAAATTCTTGCTGGTTTATGATGCCATGCTCTGTGATCTAATAAAGACAGGCTTGGTGTTATGCGCTTATAATGCTGAATTAGTCATGGTGGCAGTTCTGAGGGCACATTTATTTCTAGCGTCTCTTCTTTAATTTATGATTCTATCTTGTCTTTCACAGCTCACATTTTTCTCAGTAACACTCCCAATTCCACAGGTTTACCCATCCAAGGAATTTCCCTGACAACAAAAATATGAACCTGTGTTCTCTCATAAGGATGCACACTGATATTGATTCACCCTTGCTTTTTGAGCATCAGTTCCTCTGGATGGTATACAGCGAGCAGTTCTCAAACCCTTCTCTTCCCTCCTCTGGCACAGATAAACATTGCCAGCATTGATTCAGTCCAGAATTTATCCCAGCGCACTTTTTGCACGAGCTTTCTTTCCTCCAGTTTATGTTTTGCCAGCTGCCGTGATTGTTTATAGATTGACCAGGCAAAGAACGGGCCTCATTTGCACTGTCAAGCAGGGAGTCAGCAGAACTGCTTTCTAGTCTTTGCCTTTGAGCTGCTACATGATGACTAGTTCAGCTCGCTTCTCTATTAAGGTGCATTATAATCTTCACATGAAAAGCTGTGCAGGAAACTGCCTGTAATATCTAAGATCAGGTTACACAAAACTTTTCAGGTTCCTCCAATGTGGAGAAAGCTCCTGTACTACAGGGGGGATTTCACAAAGTCATTCTCTGCGGGCATTTGTGCTGTGCAGGGTGACTATGCCTGTAGACTACGCGCTAGGGTTAGCATACCACCTTCTGGCAACAGAATCACCAGTGTTCCTTGGTTTCAGAAGTACCGTGAGAAATTTCTTTAGTGCATTCCACATTATTTGTTCCATACCTCTCTTCTCAATGCTAAGCAATAAGTTTTCCTGCAATTTCTGTTCAAGTCTCTGATGGTCTACCCGTCCAGTCAGTACTGCTCATACTGCCAGATCTTCCATGGTATATGGTAAGGTTTCAAGTACTGAAATTAAATGTACAAGTTTTCTTGGTTATCCTATTTTACACATGCTCCAAGCATGAGTTTAGACTGCCTAATGGAAGGATCTCACATAATTATAGGAAAAAAGAAAAAAATGACGATATTCGACTTCAGAGAAAAAGAATATTTCCTTTAAATACTTTCACTACAAGAAGTTTCCAGCACAACAAGAAGGGGGACAATCTCAGAATTTTCCAGTACTTTCCTTTTGGTATGCTGGTGTGCTCTAACATGAAACATTTCCTTTCATTAAAAAAGCTTTTTAGCAATAGTATTTCCAATGCATGTGAATCTGAGCCACCATCCACAACTTATCTATACAGCTGGTTTTTAGCATGATGTGAATAGTCCCCCCTGGAAATTCCTTACAGCTGAATGAATGCATAAGTGCTTTGATGGGAGTAGTGAGGGACAGAGCCATATTATTCTCTCAGTGGATAACCAGAGGGAGATTTTTACTTAGGCAAATGATTAAGAAGACATGCTACAGCGAAGAGAACAAAATGGCTTCCCAGGACTCAGAAGCACTCTGTTCATGCTGTCATTTTACATTTGCTAACGTGCACAGAGGATGGCTGGTTGCTGTCAGTCAGAGGGGTAACACGCGTTAACAAGCTTAACAGTTAGTGTTTGAACACTGCCTTGTGTGCTGACAGCACTTCAGTTGAAGAGCACTTTATTTTTTCACCTAGGCAGAAGAAGTCTCTAGGAACTTCTGGACCCAGTTTTGCTCTATTCAAAATCAATTGGAGTTTTGTCATTGACTTTAATAGGCATCAGATCAGCCCTTTAGTGCTGCATAAGTGGCAGACAGCAGAAATTGAGACTAAATGGGCTAAAGGTGTATTGTCTGTTTATTTTTCTTTGCCAATGGTGCTGATGAATTTAACTTGCAGTCTCATTATAGAAATGGGAACTCTTAAAAGAATGTTACATTACAGCATTTTTGTGTCTGCTAAAACTACAGTGTTATTAGTCTAAAAAAAAAAAAAGGTAAATCTATTCGCAAATCTCATTGTAGTTGCAAGCTGCAATTTAATATCACAGTTTGTTCTACCAGCCTTTAGGACCATGACTTTCCAAGTGGAACTGAGGTAAAACTTAGACACCTAAATTTAAAATTGCTATCCTGGAAAGCTTTGCCTAGACAATAAAAACTTTCCTTCCATGTGAAACTGCAAAAGACTATGTACAGCCCAAGACCATTCTATTGCACCTATCTCACAGCTACGTTTGGCTGGCCACCCACAGCAATGTGTGTCTGGTGCTGCCTGTACCATCCATGCACGTCCCTTTGGTGTGGCAGGTATTCTCAGACCACACTTGCACACGCTGTGGGCTGGGCTCCATCACAAAACCCAGGTCTGACAGGTAGTGTCCTTTAGTTTTGGCTGTTTAAGGTGGAGGAATTGTCTGATCATCCTGCTG
>NW_010399368.1:28048-58564 GCF_000710305.1 Buceros rhinoceros silvestris
CCTGCTGAAACGTTTTCCCTGGGAATAAATGAAAATGCTGAGCCAGGAAAGGTGCTTCCCAAAGTATTTAATTGTTGGTCTGTCTTTCCTCCTTGATACCAAAATGGATAATTAAATGTTTACATTAGTTGGTAGTAAGTTAAATTAAGCAAAATCCCCCCAGTGAAGATAGTTTTGCCTGTGACAACGGGATGACTACTCACAGAACTGAGTGAAGCAGTCATTTCCTTTCACCGTGTGAAATCCTTGTCACTATATTAGATAATAAGTACGGATGTATGGAAGTGTTGTACACCACTTGAGGACCAAATGGCACATGAGGTAGTTTGCCTTTGGGTCACCTAGGTCATTTAAAACCAGAATCAATTAGTATCGCATGGGACCTAAGAAAACTAGGCCTTCCTTCTCTGCTCGGACTTAATAAAGTGATTTGGCATGAAGCTAACATTAACTAGAGAGGCCGCTGTCTTGACGGAGGAGAGAAAGCTCTTTATTTTCTTTTTACTTCTTAGAAAAGCATGGAGGAGAGATTATTTTGCATTCTTCAGGAATACATGCCAATAATTGTTGTTCTGCTAAGCTTTATGCTCTTATATAGTGCATGCTGGACTGGTACTCCCAGAATGAAAAAAACCCCATTAAATTTACAGTGGAAAGTAAAATGGAAAGTGCAAGCAAATATTTGCATTTGTATCCAGCTGCCCAAAGCTTAACAGGATTATCCATAACAATGATAACTGTGGAGCTCTCTCTCATTTAAAACATTAGAATAAAAAACAAATTCTTCACTTTATTGCAACTATTTTTTGCTCAAGAACTAAAGTACCAGAGTTATGAAATTGGCTTTTTGCCATTTCAGGGGGAAAATCATTTCTAGTTCAACAAAAGTGACTTTCACAACAAAAAAATAGAGCCTGTCATCTGGGAGACAAGGGTGCCCTGTTAGGTAGGAGATAAACTAACAAAAATTAACCAGCTGCAACAGATCACCGGAAATATGCGTTGAAATACATCTTAAACTGATGTCCCTGGACATAAGTACCGACTTTGGCTCAAGTCGTAGAGTAATGTGAGGAAGAACACGCTGCAGCTGGAAGGGTAACCATTGTACTGGGGTACGCTGCAGGAATATTGCTGGGCGTGAAGGAACATGACTGGGATTGCTGTTGTTCAGGCACCACCGAATTCCTCTCAACGGGTTTACCCTGTAGGGAGTGAAGGACGAGGTGCCACTGAAGACTGCCAACAGGAAATGTTGTAACTGCTTCGGATACGATGGCTTTATGTGACAAACTGAAAGGCAGATCAGCTGTTGCTAATCCAGTCAGTCCATTACACAGGAAGGGCAGGGAAAGTTCTCAAGACTTGGTGCTTTCTGCAGGAGGCAGAAGCCTGAGCTGTGACTTCTCTCCCTCTCGCACTGACTTTGCAAGCTGATCATCACTATGTGCTGCAAACAGTGCTGGCCCATTTGTTCACAGCAGCCTGTTTCCCAGCTTTTGATGCTCTAGTCTGCCTGAGCATGTATCTCCAACTACACCTTTGGGTGCAGCCCTCTGCGGCACCTGCTCTGGGAGGCCTCATCTGCTCTGCCTGCAAGATGGCTTTTAGAATGGACTTGACGTATTCCTTGGCTGGTACCTTAAGGCTGACACAACACAGGGAAATGGATGGCTGGTTCTGCACAAACACTTCTGCTGTATCTGCAGTTAATGGAGTGCAGAAAGATAAAAAGCACGATCCAGCCAGAAAAGATCTGAAGGCTCTACTGCTGGACACAGACTTGTCTACCTTGCAGGCATTATATTTTCCTCTGAAAGAAAAGGCACTAGCCGCTATCAAAAGTGGAGTACTAGACTAGTGTGATTACATTTCTCACTACGCTTTCTAGCAGTGACACAACCCTTGTTTAACAGAAGGAAGCAGGATATTGGAGCAATGGCATATTAATAGGGCACACTAATTAAGCTTATAAAAATCCAATTTTTTGCTAATAAGAAAATTAATTTGATTTTTTTTGTGTTACGCATCTGGAACACTTGTAATACTAGTGTAGGGATCTGGACTGGAAAATTAAGAGTATGGATAACAAGGCGATAGAGTTAGTTACTGATGTGAGAGGGAAGGTAAATAGCAGGCAAAATGTGCGTAGATAAGGAAATGCTTAGAATATTTAGAGACTAATAGATGAAGAAGACAGTTCAGGGTAGATAAATGACGAATAATGAGTTCACAGCAAAGTACTGCCAGCATTCCTAGGTGCTTCATAGGCTCAGAGAAATACAAAGCAAGGGAGCTGACCGTGTTGTAAATTTGCATAATGGCACTGAAGCCAGTGGAGTTTTCCTGATTTACACCTCTGAAGGACTGAACCCTTAAAGAGTGAGTGTTGGTGATGAATGGTGAGAAACAAAGTCTGTTTAGAAGCTCTGTATGGGGCAGTGGGGGTTGTGTTACTTGCTTTTCCATTAGTATCTAGTTTGCTCCATTTGTTAAGGCAATGCAAAACACAACAGTCATTCTGTACCTTATTTTAAAAAATCACAAAATAAACTATTAGAAACTGTCTAATGTACTTCAGTCCACTAAAGAAAAAGTCTTTTCAAGTCTGTCAAGAGCTGTTACACTCTAAACTGTGGAAGAGATGTACTTGGAAGTGTTATTAGTTACTGATAGCTGCTGTTTGAAGGCACTTGACATCTATACACGGTCTTGCCATGTTTATTTTGGCAGTTAATGTTTTAATCAATAGTGGATTGTTTAATTTAAACTGTAGCTACTTTGGGGATTTACAAGATAAAAATAGACTTTTTTTTTTTGCCTACTTTTAAATGCACTACAAATTAAAGCCTTGCACCTGCAAATAACAGAAGCAGATGAAATGAATAACGTTAAAACTCTGCTGGTAAAGACTAAGAATTTTGAGCGTTTGAGTATATGTTGAAGTTTCAACTTCTCTTTTACAAGTGTGATGTAGCCAAATCCCAACTCACAGAAGGCAAAGGCAGGGACTGGGAGAATGAAGAACCGCCCACTGTAGTAGATAAGGTTTGAGACCATCTAAGGGACCTGAAGGAGCACAAGTCCATGGGAATCAATGAGGTGCATCTGTGGGTCCTGAGGGAACTGGCAGATGAAGTTGCTAAGCCACTCTCCATCATATTTGAGAACTCGTGTCAGCCTGGCCACATTCCCACTGGCTCAAAAAGGGGAAACATAACCCCCATTTTCAGAAAGAGGGAAAAGGAAAGCCCAGGGAAGTACAGGCCAGTCAGTCTCACCTCTGTGCTCAACAAGACCATGGAGCAGATCCTCCTGGAATCTATGCTAAGGCACATGGAAAATAAGGAGGTGATTGGTGACAGCCAACATGGCTTCACTAAGGGCAAACTGTGCCTGACAAATTTGGTGACATCCTACAACAAGGTTATAGCATCAATGGAAAAGGGAAGAGCAACTCATGTCATCTACCTAGCCTTGTGTGAAGCATTTGACATTGTCCCACATGACATCCTTGTCTTTGAATTGGAGAGATATGGATTTCATGGATGGACCACTTGGGGGATAAGGAATTGGATGGACGGTCTCACTCAGACTGTTGTGGTCAACGGCTTGATGCCCATAAACATGAAGAAAAAGTTGAACAAAAAGTGAACTTGTCATGAAGAAAAGGAAAGAAGGAAACATCCATAGCTTGAAACAAATTTTGCATCACGCTTGTAAATTGGAATTGTCTTCACTGCAGTGAGTAAATTTGACTGAGACAGGATGTACTAACTCAGTCACAGTGTCATATAAATGCATTGCTATAGATTCTAGATTGTAATTTTGTAATTAACAATTTCAAACAGCTCACAGGTATAAGATAACATCCAGTCTTTTGTCTGCTTTATTCTTCATTTGAAATAAACTTGACCTCCTTCTTTCTACAATCCTATTGGCATTTCTGTTTCCTTTCTAAACGCATTTTGCATAGTCCTTGGCTGTCACAGGGAGAGATTAATGGCTGGTGCCCATCTTTCTGTCAAAACATGAGGGATTGTCATGTGTGCAGATTGATTTCACCCATTCTTCTGTCCTGCAAAAAAAAAAAAATATTTGTCAATAAACCAGATGCAGGGAAAATCCTTTGGCACTGACATTATGAGCTGATTCATCTTCACCACCATGAAACTGGCTGGAAAGGATATAATGCAAAACAATCTGTTCTCATTATAAACCTGCATTGTGTTTAGGATAAAACTGCCCTACTTACCTGCTGCAGGCACTGCACATTATACTGAAAAATGAAAACTGAGTAAGATAAACTTATTATCCTGACCCCATTCATTTTCAGGTTCATTTCAATGTTGCTTTTTTATTTAAAAAAAATCTATGCCTGAAGTCGAATAGGAAGACTCTTACCTTTCTCCCTCTTACTGTTCTGTTGGCTTGTTAAGTCTTCATCTCACCATTGTAACATGGAAAGTGTGAAATTCATGTTCTTCTTCCCAGTAAGTTGCTGTTTTGCTGTATTGTATAACCAGTATTATGTCTTGTGCTGATGTGTCAGACATTAAAAATAGCATGAGATTGGTTTCTGAGCAGTAGGGCTTTTGTAAAATTATACATCTTGAATACATTGCATTTTGCCATCCAGATCTCACAGTTCTTTATGTGTCTCATTTCCAACCTTTAAAACACCTTTGCAGCTGTGGAAACAAGTCACTTTCAAGTGAAAACCAAACCAAACCAAAAAACAAGAGAAAGAAAATAACGCCAAAACCCCCCTGAAGTTTGCAGTAGAAGTAGTACACATCCTTCCTTTTTGCCAAACTCTTCTCTGAGTTGGAAAATAGTTTTCTGTCTTTAGAAAGATTGAAGCAATGTCTTTCTTTAGGTCTTCATTCAGCAGTACATGGAATTTGGGTAGGGAGAGAAGAAATCAGAACTTGCTCATTCGAACAAGACACAAGTAGTTCTAATTCTTCAAGCCACTTAGAGCCACTGATCTCAGCAGATGGAGCAAGTAGATGTGACGTATTAATCTCAGCCTTCAGGAAATGACCCAAACACGTCTTTCCCAGTCTAGCTGACTAAGCTGCCTTTATAGTCAGTGGAGAAGGAAATTAAATTATAAAAAGAGATTCACCTCATCGTAAGAAAAGCGTCTAAGACAAGTTTAAGGAACTGCTCTTTGGAGAAGTATGTTCTTGGAAGTCTACAAAACTGCTGATTTTTAATAGTTGAAGGTTGTAATAGTACTAATAATGAACAGACAAGGCAATAGTCTATATTAGAGCAAAGAGGAAGAGTTGTGTTTATATCATGTAAGTATGATAAAGTATTTTGAAGTCTGTTTGTAACTGAGGGGGATGTTAGACAACATCTAAATGAGCAAGTCTAGATAAATTACACATAAAAGCCCTCAAAGAACTGGTGGGAGAGAGCTGTACTCCTACTTTTTGCTTCTCTGAGTACTATTTAATGATTCGTTGAGTTTACCAGCAATCACCAGCAGAGCAAGTTAGCAGTAGCAGCAACAGCACCCTTCAAGAGCTATGCACTCTGAAAAAGTTCACAAGAAAAGTTGAACGTTGAAGAGGAGCTTTTCTTTTACATCTGTTTGCATAAATCTCTATGATCTTTTCCTCACACTTCTTTTCAGTACAAGTATAGTCTTGTGGATAAAGCGACTCAGAAGTCTGATGTTCAGTCTAAATCTGCCTCTGTTCCTCATTTGTAAGAAGTAGATGATAAAAATTTCACTCTTCTTTCTATGATTTTAGGATTTCGAAGCAAAGATTCCCTGTGTTATGAAAGGGCCCAGGACAATGGCTGTTTCACTTCCAGTGCAGACTATCAGACCTCTAGAAAGTAAGAAAAAATAGTGTGTTTTAGAATTCATAAAAATTCTAAGTTTTTTTTTTCAAGAGAGATTCATTTTCTCATATCTGCTCGCAATTTCCTCTTCCACATAACCATCTCCTTCAATGTCTTTAAATTCTTTTAGGTTCGAAAGGCTTCTCTGTAAGTGTTACTATAGCAATGAAACATGTGAAACTGTCACTTCACCAAATCCAGAACATTAACAGAGAAGCGGGGTCAGAACTGAGAATGGAAGGTTTCTAAAAGACATGATTCAAAGCCCTGCCTTTCAATTCTTACTGCAGAGAAGAGTGCAGTGCAGACCCTGAAAGAGGTTTTGTTCTCCTCTCAGTTGAGAAAGACTTTTCAAATGTAGTGCATGTCACTTAAGTATTGGAGGCAGTAAGAGGAATGGATTAGCCCAGGCAATATTGAAACTAAGTACATAAAAAAATGCAGATTAAAAAAAAAATGAAAAAGAGTATGTACTCAGCCATAAGAACATTTAATTAGAGCTCTTGCAGAAGGTCCCTGAATTAATATAATCAGTAACATACAACTATTTTCCAGAGTCTTTTGCTGGTCTGCCAGGTCCTGCAGTGATTCCTATTTCTAATTTGAAAGTCAAACAAATAACGTTTAAACTAAAAGATGGTAGATTCAGACTAGATGTGAGGAAGAAATTTTGTACGCCGAGGGTGGTGAGACACTGGCCCAGGTTGTCTAGAGAGGTAGGGTAGATGCCCCATCCCCAGAAACATCCAGCGTCAGGTTGCACGGGTCTCTGAGCAACCTGCTCTAGTTGAAGATGTCCCTGTTCTCTGCAGGGGGCTTGGACTAGATGACTTTTAACGGTCCCTTCCAACCCAAACCGTTCTATGATTCTATGTATAGCTGAATGTTCACTCTGTAATGCAATTTTAATAAAACCCATTGTTTCCTCCCTCTAGCCTTTAAACAGTCTGCTTTTCTCTACCCAAAAACTCTCATCTCCCTTTCGCCAAACACGCTTTTCTGTTTGAACTCAGTTCAGTATCTGCCAAATAACAGATAATAGATTCGTAGGGATTTATATTTAAAATAGTGCTTTCCATCTAGATCATTACCAAGACCTACATACTTCGAATTAGAAATTATGAATCAGTTCCTCAGCCAGCTGAGCTTGTTTGAGATCACTGTGGCTGTGCTGATTTGCCTCCCCTGAGGTTCATTCTCTATTTTATGGAATAATTCTCTTCTCCATGACAGTGCAGGTAGCTATTGCCAGAATAAAATATGCCAACAATTTAATAGTTTTTAATTGTAAATAAGGCTTCTTGCTTAGGTAGCTGATGGTACAAAAATGATTTGTTGCACTCTAGATACAACTCATCCTGTCTTGAGGCAGGGGCGTAAAATGAACAACATCTGAGAGCCTTTTTCCTACATTTTTGTTTATTAAAATTTGAAACCATACTGACTGTTCTGTAATTCTGTGATAATAACATTATGCGTATGCAAATTTGGCAAAGATTTTCGATCTGGCAAAAGAAAAATCCAGAAAGAAAATGCTTAAAAAAAAAAACTTTGTGAGTACAAGTGGTCAAAAGCTGGTTTACATTTCAGTTCACATTGTACATTTATGTGATTAGGAGCACAGCAGTGCTGTGTCCCCAGACTGGGGGCATTGATTTAGTACTGAATTACAGTGATGCCACCTACTGTTAAAAGCTGCCACTTGTTCATTTACTGTTTCTCTAGGGCTGAGATGCATTTGCATTCAGTGAAATCTCAGTGTGGGAGGGCAGTCTTAAAGAAAAACGATCTATGAACCCGACCAGCAGAAGATCGCTAAAATTGCCACATTTTACTTATTCCATCTAGTATAGCCGGTGTGTTCTACTGCAAAGACCTGCCAATTTAGCAGCATGAGTCCTTTGTTTTAGCAAGCTACATGGTCAGGCTTTATCACATGTTCTGTGTTTCTGTGTCATCATACTGCAGCTTCAGCTCCAAAATATATGTCAGGAAAGACGGAGGGCATAATATGGCAAAAGATAGCAGATTACCAGCCTGCTGAGCCAACACTAGCAGGCACATTCAAACCTATCAGAATCACAGTTTGAGGGATATGACAGGTAGTTTCAAGAATAATGATTGATGCCCAGCTCATACAGCAATGTTCCAACCCCTAATACTATCCTTCAATCTTGTTTTATGGCAGCCACGCATGAATTGCATAGCTGCCTATCCTGAGCCTTCAGAATGAGAGATCTCCCAGGGGTTGTTCTACTGAACAATTGATAAGTTTGCTTTCACGAAACCTGGACAGATGATGGGAACCACTGCCACTTCTTCAACAGTATTCAAGAGGCTTGAAGGCCACACCCAATCTTTTGTGAGAAAGATTAATCACCAAACTGCAGAATAGTTTCTCCCAAAGCACATATTGTCCATTAAGAAAAGCTAACAACACAGATACCAAAAGTAGTGAAGTGATTTGTCAGTATCCCACGGCATGATTCCTACAGCATACGAATATAAATCAGAACTGTGAAGGTTCCTGCCCAGATCTTAACATCTCCAAAGGCCAAGGACATTTGGAATTACTCAAAGATAGGAGCAAGTTTTAAAGCAAGAATTTATATACAAATTTTCCTAGATTTCAGGGAGGTTTTAGAAAATCAGTATCTAAATAAAATTTAATTTTAGTTGAGAAGTCTTATAGAGACAAGTGTTATTGGCATATGTCTAGAATTTGGGATATAATCCTCAGAAGAATAACTTTGATGACATTTTGCATATCACTGATCAATTCTAATCAAATTTCAAAATCTTCAGGTTGTCAGAGTTCAGCCAAACTTTCACTGTAATTATAAATGTGCCTTTTAATCTGATAATAGAATTTCAGTCATAACTATAATTACAGATAACTTCATAATTTGCCAGTAACACATGGAAAATATTCAATCAAATCAATTTAAAAATGACTTGGAGAATTCTCCTACAATTTTTTTTATAGATAAACAGATAAATTATATCTTATATAGGAGGACTTCAGGCTTGACTTTCTACAGATGAATAGCATGAGAAATAGTGAACAAAACTTCTACGGTATAAAGATGAGATGTAATAACTTTGTATATAATACCTATAGGGAACAGAATGGTGTAGTTCATATTTTCCTAAGATCAGGCCCAGTTATCCTCCAGGAGAATGAGAAAAGGACCTGAGGTATATGTTTGGTTTTTTTTAATTACCTTCTTACTCAAAAAAATAAAATAATAATAATAAAAAAAGGGTCTTTTCACTCCCTTCAAGCCTGTGTTTAGTGCTGGTCTTCCAGCTGAACTAGATGGCAGGAGTTGATGAACAATGGAGAAACACCTCTCAGTTTGGTATGCAGTTGAGAACTGCTTGCTGGTAGAGAGAATTTGGGCTTTGCAAACATTAAAATAGAGAAAAAATCTGAATGGTCTTTTAAGGCTACAGAAGGATAAGCAGTGTCATGATTATTCTGAAGTGATCACCAAATCCATTGTGTTGTCACGGCTTATGAAACACTTGAGCTCTCTTAAAGTACCAGAAATTCATTTCTAGTAATTCCTGCATAATTTAAATGACAGACTGGGATGCAAAGCATTTCAGCTTGTCATGCTTTCCCTTCTCATACTAACGTGCTTTATTGCAGAGAAGGGGAAAAAGTACTAAATACATTGGACTCGGCATTTTTACGAACTCTTTAATAAATGTATAAAAAGGTATTCATAAAGGATGCTAATTGTACACATATTGCACTAACTAGTGGTTGTAAAAATGATGATGTACATTTTATATCAACTCATTGTAATGCAAGACTCATTAGTGTGAAAGCAGTGTGCTCGATATATAAAACTATCCTCAATCAGTTCAACAGAGGAGACTTCAGAATGAGTTAACTGGTGGTGTGGTCTTTGAAATAAAGTAGGTAAATTCATGCCCTAGTTTACTTTGTGGTAACTTGTGATAATTTGCACACAGATATGGATCATGGATCATAGGTAATGTATCTCATAGAAGAAAGTCTATCCCATCATCCCTCTACAATACAGGGTTATTTTATTGCTTTCTTTTGAAGCAATGGCCAACAAATGTGGATCAGCAGAATTCTGAAGTGCACAAAAATGCATTTATTTATGATTTATGATTCCTTCTGGCCTGTTCCTGTAGTTCTCACTAGAACAGAAAATGTGAAAAGAGCTTTTGGTGAATAACAGGCTCAGAGCTGAACCTTATGTTCGTCTTACTTTTAAACAAAACTATGTGTTAATCTCATTTGGATATAAGAAACTCGAAATGAGCCTATACAAATTTATTCTAGTTGAAAGGACGGATTTGCTGGTGTGTACTGGTTGCTCAACAGCATTTAAATAATGCCCTTAAAATCATATTTAAAGCTATTCAATGTCATTGGAATGGCACAAAGTGGGTAGAGCACATTAGTCAGTTTGTCATTAATCCAGCAAAAAGACATTACTGATGTTTTTCCTTTTTCCCCCGCAGAGCTCTTTAAGAGAATGTGATTTCTGTTCAGAAGAAATATAAGCAGAAAAACCGTACCTGGTATGGTTTTTCAGAGTTCAGTTCTGCAGTGTTTGGCTCATACACAGTATTTATGTGAACAATGGAGTCATCTAGCAATTAGAGAAAAAATTAAATAAATCTATTCAACATGACTGGAAGTGAAAACAAATGAAATTTTATGAGTTCTGATCTCTGAACCTTAGCAGAGGTTAAATTGTCCAAAACAGACTTTTCACAAGCTTGTCTTCTCTGAAGCTGTTCTCTATTTTTACATCTGCATCAGCTGGTCTAATGAAAAATCTCTCTCCAAAAAATGCTGTTTCATACAAAACTGGTTACACTGCAGAATCAAGTGCTCACAAAACTCTCTCACAAAAGCAAGGTTTTCCATTGCTGAATTTTGTATTTATGCATAACAAATATTGGGGTATTTCATTATTGTCCTATTTTCCCAAACCGATAAATCATACTGAAAATAGGCACAAGTCAAAAACTTGTGTAACTCTGGAGTCACTAAAGAGCTGATAACACTCATCATCTTCATAGGTGTGAACAGTCAATGGTTGAAACCGAGCTTTTTGTCTACTCTAGTTTCCAGTTTGAAGAAAACAGTATGGAAGGACACACTGTTTTCTGCCACAATAAAAGCAAACTTGAGACTCAAAGCTGAAGAGTACAACACATCTGCAGGCTAGTGTGGAAAGGAAAGACTTACATCAAAATATTTTAGGCATTTTAATATTTTGATCCTGTTTGTCACCAGAATGACAGGAATACAAGTGGCACCATTCTCCTTTCTGGCAAGATAAAAGGTTCTTGACAAGATTAATTTAAAAAATACCTTTCACAATTTTCTATTACTGAGCATCACTTCTGATACTTCTGATTTTCTTTAAAAACTACGTAAGTTAGAAAGAATAAAGGGCATTTTCTTATTAGAGTCTTACAGAAAGGTAACCTTCTCCGAAGAAGAAAAAGTTCTGTAGTACCAGTTCAGAGGAAATTCAGTGGTGGTTATAACTCAAATGAGTAGTGAAATGGAGACCAGAAGGCTGTGCATAGAAGAGTTTTACCACCGTAGATCTGTTCTGACAACACTGAAGGTTGGTCAAGATGAAGTGACAAGCAGAAGAACAATATTTCCTTTCAGAAAGAAAAGAAAATTTTCTACCACTTCCAAACACACTCATCATACATTAAAAAAGGAGGAAAGATAAAACTGCTAAGAGAAAAGCCTGTGATAGTCTTATTTTAAATGGAATACAGATAATAGCTGCCCATGGAAAGTGAAAGAATTCTTACAAAAGATTTACAATATATTTTCCACTGATATAAACACACCCAAACACTGCAGTTTCATCCATTGCCATTAATTTTAAAATAAATAAAGCATATAACTGCATGGGTGAAACTAGGTTGAGGAGAAAGTGCCCAGCTAGTCATCTTTCTCTGCATGAAGTCCTCATTAAAAAAGTCAGCCCAAGCGCAAACCATGTTCATCTACGGCTTCTTTATTTACTGCAAAAATATGCCAGGCTTAGCACGTGTTGCATTTGCTGTTTTAGCAGCAAACACATGCACATGAAATTGTTGCAATTGTGGCGGTGAGGTTGTGTATCAGGACTGAGGAAGTTTGTTCCTTGTTTAAAAAAAAAAACACAAAAAACCCCAACAACAACAACAAAAAAAAGGGTCAAAAACCCCTAAAGCCCTGACCAGGAGAACAATACAACAGTGAACCTTTTGTCTCTGGTTCTGCAGTAAGTGTTGCTGGGATTCATCCTACCAAAGCAAAAAATTTCTATCCACTTTTTCTGAGTTAGAGTCCATGTGAAAGACTAATGTGTCCCCACTCCAACTATGCTCATTCCTTTCCCTCTATGCAGCTTCCTCTTCACTATGGCACCTGAGCTGTTATCTGTGGTTATTCCCTGCCTTACCCTGGTTCATGAGTGACAAACTGGAAGAACAGCCAAGCTTGTGACAAATAACAAAGGCCAAGATTTGAGCCATTCAGTCCCCTTAACCTGCTCCAAGGAAAAGCTGTGCAGACATTTATCCCAGCTTAGTGCTACCTAACTGCACTGAAGACCTAGAAAATAGAAATAAAAATGAACAGGCATGCTAGAACTGGACGCCGAGGATGATTAACTAATTCGGACAAAATAATACCCTTCCTCAGAAAAAGGGTTGACTTTTTTCCACCTTTGAAGAAATCAGATGACAAAATCATGGACCTCCCAATCTATACTGAACTGAAAAAGCAGACAATGTCATTAATATCCTAATATTATCACAAGAATTATTAATATGATTTAGTCTTACTATTGTTTGAGCAAATACTGTACAAAAACCAAAAAAACAAACAAAAAGCACAAAAAGAAGGCTCCTGTCATCAGTATATTCCACCGGCAAGGGGTCTGTTCATAAAGCCATTGCTGCTGGTAGGATTTTCCCAACGTGCTTTGACGCTGGAGGAATCAATACTCCCTACACACTAGCTACGGAATCTGTTCTTCCTCGGCCTGTGTGGTAGCACTTTAAGCTGGCAGAATGGTATATGATTCACTGTGTGCACGAGAAATCTCACAGCTCTGACCCAACACGGATATCTTTAAAAACCAGCATGTACGGTACTCCATAGACCTCATTACCATTAATTAGTTCTATTGTGGTACTGCCTACAAGTTCCAGCTGAGCACGGAACCATTATTGCTCCATGCTTTGTGTGAGCAAGGAAGATACAGTCCGTGCTTTAACAAGCTTAGTGTCTAGATAGAAAAGGCAGACAAAAGAAGAGAGAGGAAGAAACGGCACAAACGGCTTTAGTAACTTAACCAGTGTTGCTCATGATTGAAGAGTTGGGTCTGCCATTAGAGCCTGGATCTCCTGCTTTAATTTGATGCTCTATCTATTTCTGTGCATTTCTTCTTGTAAATTATCCACGGTGCATTATTCCGTAATCGTTCACGCTGGCATTCTCTGTATGAATACATGCTTCATTCGTTGCTCAGCCACTTCTCTAATGAAGAGAGAGCTGGTTTCCTCATACATTGAAATACATTATGTCAGATTTCTCAGCTGGCATCCTTAGGACTTTCCACTTCTTTTTTGTCTCTGAGTGCATCACTTATATCAGCACACCTCTCTACCAACCAGTGTTCAAAGATTACTTTAAAAGCCTGACCTACAAAGCGGCTCTTTCCTCTGCTGCTCAACAGCAGCTTAGGAGCTCGAGTGCCACAGATAGTATGTGGGAATTGGTCCACTAAAAGTCTGACCCAGAGGTGCTTCCACAGCAGTAAATTCATGTTAATGCAAATGGACAACACAAAGCTATGCCTCTATAAAAGAGGCTAATAAACAGCTATCCGCATAATGTGGGTATTTTAAGACTTAGTGCATCGATGTTCATAAAGTATTAGGACTTAGAGGAGCAGATGGTAATGACAAGCATGTTTTATCGCAACTCCATTTTTCTGGCAAATTCCCAATCAGCTGTAATGATAAGTATAATACAATTATTCCTTTTTTATAAATATTTTTTTCTGTTTCTGCCAAATAGTGGGCAGGAACTACAACAGTTTTAAGTCAATTAGCGTGTCCTGGTAGCTGATTTCTGAATGAAATCCATTTGTATCCATTATGGTAACAGAGAAAAGAAGTCTCACAGTGAGTAGAATGCTAAATCCTCTGAGTTTTGAATCTTTGCCTTCATAACAAGCAAGCTTTTCTTCTGCAAACTTTCTTCTAGATGAACTTCTGGATTTTTGTTGAAGATGGCATGCAGAAGAACAGACAGGTATAATTCTTTTGATAATGAACTCATGCTGGTTGGACTAACCCTAGGCAATCTGCAATAATTTTTGTCACAGGCTCTGAACCAGTAGAATGAAGATAAAAATGAAGCTTAATTGAAATCATTTGGGATATTGTAGAATGAAATGGCAGGGCTTTGGGTAGGTCAGGATGACCAAGTTGTACTTGCAAAGTACTTGAATCCAGTCAGTCTGTTTGTAACTTTATTTCCTCAGAAGTACTGAATTCTCGAAGATTTAAATAAAGGTAAGTAACTGCGTGACTAATTCTTCGCACAATTGACTCAAAATGCACCCCTTAGGAGTTGAATTGAAACGTACATGTCAAATACTGCTTTGGTGTTGGTTTTTCATGCAGATAGAATCCTAGGCAATAAATCAGGTCCTTGGTGTGCAATTTTCTTAAGTACGTGTCTGGTGTCATTAAACAAACAAAGACATAATATACCGGGTCAGAGGCAAGAAGTAAAGAACAGTACATTGTTTTAAGAACACAACAGACTGTGAAACAGCATTTAAAGACCTACTTTCTTTTAATGATTACCCTTAGAGACATTTCTGACCTGACTGGTGTCCCTTTTTCCTTGCCTCCCTGTGGCTTGTCCTTTTACTCTTTTGTTACACCTTTCTAAGTCTTTCGTCTTGTTTTCTTGGATGGATGTTTGTACACGTGGGTGAAGTGTAGTTTAATGAATAAGGACATGGCTAGCTTTAAGACCCATTCTGGAGATGATGGGATCCTCTCATACTCTCTACATTTTCCCTCCTACAGTTTGCTTGTCTTGTGTAATTACAATGTCTCTGGAGCAGAGATGGCCTCTTACAATATGTATTGTTGAAGTAAGACAAGACTTGGCTTTACCTGAAGCCAATAGGTGCTGTTAAAATACCAAAACATCAGGTCTTAGTAAAGACTCATAAGAGGATTTAAAGCTGAAACTGGAAAACACAGTGCATGAGATTTAATGATTTTTCTCATGTGGAATCACTATGAACTCGGTGGCAGAAATATCAGAGGAGAGAGCTTAAAGGAGCCTAGCCAAGTTCTTTGATATTAACAGCAAAAACCTGAGTATTCATAGAAGCTTGAGACCACTGTTTGCTCATCTCAGCATATTTCAGTGGGAGACATCTCTTGTGAATTCAGATGTCAAAACCTTTCCTTCCTGGATATACTAGTCAGGGCTGTGCCCACCTATTAACCTTTTTTTAATGATGTTTATATAACAATGCTTCAGGATGGATTTAGGGACAGCAATAAAGGAAATGTCATCCAATATCATAAAAATGAATTTTTTAGATCAAAGGCTTTGTCAAATATTCTGCATGAAAAGAAGTGCTTCTACAGACTCAGCAGTCTTGGTCAGGCATTCGGTATGTATCTCAAATGCCTGGCTGCCGAATCTCCTCTCTGTTGACAGATAAAATGTGCTGGATACCTGAGAGGTAGACCGATGAACCAGATACAAGGTTATGTGCAAGCTAAATGTTCAGTTGTAAAGCACAACATTTTCTGGGTCAGAACATGCGTGTCGGTGTCATCAAAACCTATCAACAAAACCAGAACACTGTGTGATGAAAATCAGAAGAATGCGATACAGTGAATTCAGAAAACCATCATTTTCAGATGTGTAGACTGTTGTGACAATCAACCTCATTCCTCATCAGTGAAGATAAATCAGTTGGATCTTCATACACAGAATAATCTGGAAAACTGCCATTTTTAAGTGTCTCTACTGTGGCCTTTGTCTGAGCACGTACCAAATTTGCCCATGTCATGGGTTAGGGTTGGGACCAGCTACTAGACAGATGACAGATGCTCTCTATTAACCTCTCTCTCTTCCCAAAGGGGAATAGAAAGAGAATAAGGTAGAGAGACTTATGTACTGGAAGAGAAAACTAAAGCTGCTTTAATGAAAATAATAACAATAAAATTAAATATTTACAAATATATAAAACACAAATAGGGAACCCAATCCCTGATGTCAATTGTATCACGGTCACCACTGATGCTGTGGGCAGGCACTGGGAAAGTACCAGACTGGACTCAGCGGCAGACAGGAATCAGATTCAGGAGTTGGATTCAGGAATGCATGGCCTGGTATCAAAGGCAGAACAGATAGAGTCCTCCTTAGACACGGGCTGTTGAAGAAGAGAGCTTGACCCTTGTGATCCCTCAGCTTTATGACTGAATATGACATCTATCGGATGGAGCACTTTGCTGGTCTGTTCAGGGTCACCTGTCCTGTCCACTCCTCCCCCCGCAGGTGCAGTCTCTCACTGCACCCCAACATGGTGCACGGGATTTAGCAGTGACCTTGGTTTGCACAGGAGCAAGTGTCAGCGAGAGCCTTTTTGCATCCCAGTCCCTGTTAGTGACTGTAAACATCCAGCACTGTCACTGCTAGACGCAGATAACGAGTGCAAAAACACGTCATTAACTCCAGACAGTGCCGTCAGTTAGAAGAGACTGAGCTGAAAAGTGAAATCACTGAAGAGAATTAACTCAAACTGGGACAGCCTGAATGCATATTCTCTTATTGTTGAACCAAAAGGTAAAACAGGGACTTCAGATTAGGTCTGCATACAATTTGATCTAGAAATCTATCAAGCAAACAGGATTTTTAGACATAAGTGCTAACACTTGTCCATGATCAAGTTTGTGTTACATTGTCAGCAGCCATTATTTTTATGTGTGTATAATGTAGCATCCATGTTTGACCCTCACAAAAAACAGTCATTTTCAGTCCTATCCTTATCACCACCATATTCAAGTGTATTCCTGAAATATGTTAAACAACATGACTTATATTTTCCTGTTTCTTATTCTGTTCTTTTAACCATTTCCCAGGTGTAAAAGCCTGTTCAGCTGCCTGTTTGGATGTCACCTAGTCCAGCTTCCTTGAAGTGGTACTACTGCCAACACTAAATTATTTTTTTGCCCACTTAGAGTTTCGAAAACTCCAAAGATGGAGATACGGCAGCCTGTGCAGACACCCTCTTCCAGAGATGAACTGGTTCTCCAGGGGAAGTGTTTTTTCTTAAGGTCCATGCTGAGGCTTGCCAGCCAGTTTCCCCACTGCTCTTTGTTACACTGCCTGGTGTTACTTAGCATCACTTGACCCCATCATCCTTGCAACCATCCTTCAGACACTAATAGATCTCAAGCAGATACCTTTCAGCCTTCCCTTTGCCAGACTAATCAAGCCTGTATCACCAGCCTCTCTGTGGAGATCATATAGTCTATAAGCTCACTGCTGGGGTTGCTGTCTGCTGGATCCTCCGCAGTTTCTCCATTTCTGTCATGAACTGGGAGGAGGATGAAAAACAGACACAGTAGTCCAGCTGGGACCTCACCAGTGCTGAGCATATATATAAAAAGAATGTGTGTGTATCCATATGTTTCTATGCTTTTATGTGACAGAAGACAAGATCACCTTTTTGGAAAGAAGGTGGTGAATTTTGGACTTGGTTTGTAACTAAGATAATTACAGAGATTAAGACTGGTCCCAAGAGCATTTGTCCTCTTCTCAAGGAAGTTTAGCTGAATTCCAGAAAACTCTCTTGTTCCACAGCAGCCAAAATGGTGACTGTGATTTGTCTCCCCAGTATATTTGTCAAACTAAGTTACTTGAAAGTAAGGATTATAAATTCAAGAAGAGGAGAAACAGATCCTTACTTGCTGCAAACACACCAAACTCTATTGAGTTCAGTGGCTGCCCAATTACTTACTCTGTAAATAAAAGTTAATACAAGGTTTGCTTTTAGAATTTGAGAACTCGCAGGAAAACCAGGAAACAAAATTTTTTAATTAGTTTTTCAGAAAGTCCTATTGCATATGGCTTGCTAACACGCACAAATTAATGGCTGTAACCACAGAAATCAGAACGAAGAATCTCCAGGAAAGTGTCTGAGTACTAGAGAGGGACTCGTCTGTAAATATCCCAATACACACACTGCTTTTTCACATTTGTATTTTCTTGCCTCCTCCTATGGTTCAAATTCTGTATAGTGAAGAACTACAGTGATAGATGAGATAAAGGTATGTGGTCTCACTGAGTGCATTACCTTCCCCTCTGGGCTTCTCATTCTGTCTTTAATATACAGCCCATTTATTACCTGGGCTTGAATTCTATTTATTAGCGAAACACCAAGGTTAGGTTAGTTCTGCCGTTTGTAATATGGTAGATTCAACATTATTACACAGAACGAGATGACCAGGGAGATTGGGGAAAAATTTTTCCCCTCCCTTCCCTTCTCCCATTACACACGGTGCCATTAAATACAGAACCTTTCAGGAGAGATCGTTGCTTTTTTGATGCAGTGGATGGAAATTCTCATTTCAATCAGGTAGTGAACCTTCAAAGGGAAGGGTGATCAGGAGCTATGGGAGAGACCTTGATATATCAAAACAAGCCTTTAAATAATAAACACACTTCAAATCCAGGGCTTATCCTGCATATAAAACACAAGAACTATGAGCAATTCAATGTGAGAGATACTTAGAAGCCTATTTTCTATGCAACACAAAACTGGCTACCCTTATACTCGTATATAAGGTATATTTTCATCATGAATCACAACTAAATAGTTTCTCTTCTCATGAATCCAAAAGAGGATTTGTAGTTTTAGTCCCATATTTTGGCACAGAAAGTTGACACCTTTTTGAAACTGCCAGCATAAAAATAGGTGGAAACAATCTAGACATCATGAATCTTCCTCAATACACTTAATGGGTTTTGTCTGTCCTCTCTGTGTCTCCAGCCCAGCTACTTCAGAATGAAGAAATGAGAAGCATTCTAGTATCTGCTTTCTCTCTCTTTGAGTGAAAGTTTGATTTTAGAGAAGTCAGGAAGAGAGCTGCTGCTAACTTCACAGCACTTTCGGATTGTGTCCAGTCCCGCTGGGTTATTCCGTGGACAATCTTCTCCCACACACCACCTTACATAGAAAGCTGGTATCTAGCCAAGCAAGATCTTGTTTCATCATTTTCCTAAATCCCCATAACTTTCTTCAAATTATACAAAAGAAAAACCTGTACCAAATGTGCCCAACTTTTGGGTCCAGGAGCTTTTAAAAGGCATTTCACATGTAAGAAAAAAATTGCTGTATGACTCTTGCGTACATAGAGAGGGTCAATAGTTAGGCAATAGTTGAAAATTGATGGTCAAATTATTATGATAAGTCGCAGCAAATAGATCCTTAGTTAATGTTGAATGGGCTTTGAATGCAGAATAGGTACAGCTTTGGAGATGATTTAAAGGTTTATAAGGAGTGCATATGCTCCAAGCAAAAATACTGGATTTACCTGAGGAACTTCTGCCATGAAAGTAAGAAAATATATGTTGGATGTCAAGGTCAGCATTAATGGAAGATTGTAAAGTGCAGGGCATCAATAGCTTCATAGATTATTCATGCAGAAAAAGAATAAAGGAACATCAAGGATAGGATTTGAAAATGAATATGGGACAATTTTTGCTATATGAAATGGAAAGAGAGATCATAGACGTGAGGCACCACAACAGAAGCAATTGATTCAAGCACTGGATATTTTTGTAGCCCCATTCGCACTGAGCTGAAAGGGAGAGGAAAACAAGATTATCAAAGGCCAGGGAAAAAGTTCCTTTGTCAAGTTTCTGTCACTCTATTTTCCTGTTTGTTGTGGGTCAGGTTTTATTATCTATGAGAAGCAATGGCTATTGGAAGCACTGCAGGCTGATGCTTCTGTTATTTCAGCAGAGCAGTAAAAACAGAATGAAGGAAAGAAAAATTGATTACAACTTGAAGGCTGGATATACAAAGCTGACAGAATATTCAGGGATATTCACACTGCCTAACTTTTTGACTAGTAAGTTTAAGTTCCAGCCTGGAAATGAGTCCTTTAGTGGGTCAAGTTTTTTTTCAAGTGATGATTCACGGAAACCTGAGTTAGGTTCCTCTTTGTTTTGCCTTCATGATAAATCTTTGACTAGCTAAGAAACCTACTGGTCTTGGAGTAACAAGGTAAGGGAGGTGATGTGAACTCTATTCTTTGTCTCTCTCCAAGTCTCTATTCCATGCAGCATCCATAGATTAGTGGGTTTTGTTCAGATCAGATGTTACTTATTGCATTTTCTTCTCTCTGAGCGTAGAAGAAGAGAGGAACGTGTAGCATGCACATTGTCTTATAAAGTAGTAGATTAGGTACAGAAACAAGTTTTATTGGGAGATTCAGACATATTGACTTGCCAGACTGAACAGAAAAGCACACAGATTAACATATGAACAATACACACTGAAGAGTAAAACTGAGCAAGAGGGTTTTTTTCTTCCCGGCTATTTTTGGAGAATTATCTTTGTTCCTCCAGACAATATTCTATCGGATGCATCCTTCTCACCATGAAGTGAAGTGTTATACTGGCATAAGCTATTTCATCTTATTAGTCTAGCTATACACCAAAGTAAATGAGAGAAGCTGGACCTATATTATCTTGAATTTTATTAATTAAAATTTAATGAATAGCAACCTCCCTGACTTCCTGTCTCCCCTGCCCCCAAATTACAGTTACATGGAAAACGGTAAGACTACCATCTTTCTCTCTTTTTTTCTCCCACTAAGAATTAGTTACATCAAAAGTGATTCTTCAGTAAGAAGGTTGAGAAAGGCAGTAACCTGTGGCTAGGATCATTTTTTTCTCATGTACAAACCCCACGTTTGAATCACCAGCATGCACAAAGCAAAATAACACTTCAGCAGATGCTCCTTCGTCTAAAAAATACTCAGATTTGTCCTAAGTTTGAAACAGGTCAATTTAAAAAGAGCTGTTTGAGTAAAAGAGCATATGTAATAGACCCAAACCATTCAGACTTTTTTTTTTTCCTGAAAAGACCTAGAAATAACTTAAAAATAATGATGGGTTTGTTTTTAACGTAGCAGTAGGAAACAGAGTTGCTTGTTGTAACGCACATGAGTTTCTAAATTAAACCAGATCTGAGTTGATCTAGCTTTCACCCTTAGAAGTCAGCTAAGCTGTAAAGCAAAGGCGATTTTCTTATCATATTGTGAGATACATTATCAGATTTTTTTGGAGAGAAAAAGACACAGGGAGACTCAGCTAAACATTTTACTGCATATGAGCTTAAAAAAAAAAGTGGATTTTCAGTACTGAAAGGAGAGCTGAGTGCTTTGGGCTTGCAAGTCTTGGAAAAGCCCTTTTTATTAAGAAAAATAATCCCTTTTTATTGTATTGCACAATCCCATCATCCCTCACAGTTTCCTACCTTGCCCGCTTTATCAGCATTCCCATGGAATTACAACACTGAAAATAATGAACTGCTTTATTGAGGTTAGGACAATAATTTCACCAGACTGCTTACCAGCGTGAGGGTAGAGTCCCAGGGTGGAGCAGAGAGATCCAGTTCCATGGTAGGAGGAGCACTGGCTCCTAGTGCAACTTTCAGTATGGCTCTCTGCAGCCGGGTAACACGCTGGGAAAACTGGGAACACCAGAAAAAGACAGAAGTGCTGTCCCACGATGTGCAGCTGGCTGCCCGTTCAATAGACTAACACAAGGCAAGAGGGTGTAGCTCCTTCATGTGCCGTCGGCTGTGCGGGTGGTTGGTGAATCACACAGCTGTTTCAGGAGGAACTTGTGAATGGTGGATCCTTGCTGCCGCCTCACATCCCCAAACAAGCCCTTGCCAGGTGACCTGGCTGCAGGTGATCCAGCACATTTGAGCCGGGACAGATGGGAACTGGCTGCCAGAAGAATTCAGCTGCCTTGAGATCCACTCCCTGCTCCTGTGTGAGGGACTACCAAGAATTTAATGTCCCTTCAGAGGTACATTGAACACTTCCATTGTTCATTAACAGCATAGATGGGAAACCACCTTCTGCCTACCTACATCGCCTTAGGAGAGAAGCCAGCACTTCAGTCATGAATCACTGCAATCCAATGGGTTTGCTGAGTAATTCCAAGGAGATCCTTTTCTGCTCTATCTACAAGGTCTTCTGCAGCTAGAGCTAACACTGTTCTGTGGATCACAGGATGGGAGGGCTTGTCTCTTACAAGGAGCGTTCGTGAGCTGAGCACAGTGCTATGCATGGAGCTGGCTCAAGTTCAGCCACTTAAGCTCAGCAATGCTGAATGACACCTGTCTGTGAAACACAGCGTAGACCAGTCCCTTTTGACGTCAACTTAAAAAACCCCCCAAACTTCAGTGTTTGAAATTTCTTTTCTATACCGTTTACTTTTTTCCCTATACCCATTTGAATTCATCACCCCAGTCATATCTGCCAGTGTTCTACTCCACCACCCATCCCAAAACTGAGCAGGAGCAACGTAAAGCTGGTGGGGAGGGGAGTGGAGGGGAAGGGAGGAGAGGGGACACACGCTTGTTCTCCCTTTCTTTTTTAGGGATCTGAATTTTTTTAAAAACTTGTGTTTTCTCTCATTAATGTTACTTGAAACTCAGAAGCCAGAACACTCAACAATAATACAGCAGCAAAACCCAAACCAAACCAAAAAAACCCACCAAAAAAAACCCCCAAAACCCAAACCTCCAAACCAAAATAAAAATGTGAATAGTATTAGTTAGTTCAGGGAATAAGAAATAGGACACCATTATTCTGAAGGGTAAAAACCATACAAAAGAATAACGAATGTAAACCCACAATTTTTTCAGAACTTAGGAAAAAAAAACCCACTCACTGTTCTAGCATGAAGCAACAAGCCTGAGTTCTCTGTATGTTGCTTTGCAAAAGCTCGTATACAGACTATATACAATGCTCACACTGTGGTTTTAAAGATTAATTGAAAATCAGACTGTTAAAGAAAAAATATGCAAATGGTAAATCATTATTAAAATGTGACTGATTATGCAAAGCTACAGCTGCATGGGAAGAAATTATAATTTAAAAACTAATTTCAAAACCTTTTTACACTTCTCTCACGAAAAATGGTAAAAAGTGCCTTAATCTACTTTCTCAGTTTATCGGTGGGCAAAACCTCCTTTGCACTTTACCCATGTGAGCACAGAACCACAAAAACTGTCCTACAAAATAAAGTCTAACTTCAGGAAACAGAAGATGAATTTGGGCAATTCCATTAAATCATTTTATTAATTAATCTTAAAACATCCCTGCATCAGAAACGCAGGGTCAGGCCCTGTTGTACTGGCATGCAGCAGACACAGCTTACACAACATTGTCAACTGAGCTTGATAATAATAACATTAATTGCTAATGGTAACCTCTCCACTTAGAAGTAGACAAGTACTTCTCATTTAAATGCATAGTAGTGCATGTATAGGGCCAGGAACAACTTTGATTTAAATTCTAGTATAATGAGAAATATTTTCCCAAGATTTTAGTCTGGCCAGCGGACTCACGATTGTGTTGAAGCAAACTCTGCTTCTGCTTCGTTGACAAGAACAGCTTCGGTATTTTTCTCCTGGCTTTCTGAGTAAAACATTTTAACGAAGCACACAGTGAGTCTGGTATTTTTCTACCAATGCTCATCCATCGCAAAGCTTTGCTCTGAGGCTTGTGCTTTCCCGCTCTGCTCTGCCCTGCTGCTCGTTGTATCGCTGGAGTTCAGCACATGTCTACTTGAGCAGATCAAAGCGTAATCTTGGCTTTCGCTGCTTCTCTGTGGTTTCTGGTGCTTATGTTAATCCTACTTAAACTAAGTGGTCAGAGATTTGGGAGATTTGAAATACAAAATAGATTCTAACCTTGAGATGGATTAGGGTTGTCAGATGACACAGAACTGTCATGTAGGACTAACGTTATGAAAACAAGAGCTGAAAATACTGTTCCAGTGTAGCTGACAACGGGGATTTGTCCTAAAAGAGATGTGGATGTGTTTGATTAAAGCAGCTCCTTAGTGAATACGTAGCCCGAATGTGTTGCAAGGTTATTGATTATGTATCTTAAGTCAATCTCCAGGAGATTTGGTTTTTTGTTTTTGTTTTTGTTTTTTCGTCCTGTAAACACAGCAGTCTTCAGAACACGGATACAGTGTTTCACAAAAGCACTTTATTTTGTATGATAAGGAGAGGATTAACTTGCACTATAATTACATATCTATGACTTTTTCTTCAGAAAGCCTGCCTGTCTTGCAAGTCATTTTCAAACAAAAATGAAGCCTCATAGCTAAAACTCATTTAGCAGGATCCAACGGGGCAATCTTCTAAGCCTCACAAGGGGAGATGACACTGGATTTGCTCCTAGTGACTCTATCAGAGGGCATGGACATCTTGACAGCATTGGCTATGGCTGAATTAGTGGTTTCTACCCAGATGTTCTCTTGCAGCTGGCCAGCAGAAACCACACTCAGCATAAAAGGTTGGTGAATGTTTAAAAAAATATTTCTGACCTATTTTTCTTTTAGTTATGAAAATGTTTTTCTGTGTTTTCTAACACTGTTTTTTGTAGTAACATCCCATTTTGACATGGAAATGATTTCCATGACCAATAGTTACAAGGTCCTGTTCTTTAGAGCAGAACTAAGTATGGTTTTATTGTCAGCTAGTGGAAATCAGTATCCACCACTGACTTCCCCTTTTCTGGAAGCTTGGGCAGTTATCAGTCGCCCTCAGAAATGACAAGGTATGTGACAGCTAACACAGTGATCCTCAAGTCCTTTCCTCCCCAGTTTGTATTGCAGTGGCACACAGAGCCTACCAAAACACACAAATGTGAGACAGGAGAGTGATCACCCTCCCAAGGAGCTTACAAGAGGCAGGAATAGGGACTGCATAGCCCCTCTTACAACCACATTTAATCCATCTCTAACCTTCATGGGTTCAGAGAGAGGTAAACTCAGGGAAAGGCGAGGCGGGAAAGGCGAGGCAGGAAAGGTTTGGCCCTAAACTCTTTGTCTCAGTACACATTTGTAAGCAGGCTGGAGAGCAGACAGTTACCAATTTCTCCTTTTACTTTTAAAAATTATGTGAGGAATCATCAAGCTACACTAAAGCATCCAGCTTATCCCTGATCTTTTTTGGTGGACTATGAAGTCAGTTCTTGAAAGAGAAACCATCATCTCTTTCCATGTGCCACGTAGCTCTGGTCAGGCTTGCAATTTTCTATGAAAGATGCACATTTTGGTCCAAGGAAGCTGTTTTCTGAGAAGCTGAATTCAAGCATAGCTGTTTCTTGATATGAAAGAAACCAGTCCATGGCTGACCTTTTGTACTAGGATCATTATTATGGTGGAGAGCAAAATCCAGTCTATGCTTTCTTAACATGGCTTTGCCTTCAGGAACCAGTTTGCATAAAATGCGACAAACCAGTATCTGCAGAAGCAGTTCCCCTCCTCCTTACTCTCTGCAGTTTTAAAGAACGACAGCTATACAGCTGATATTGGAAATTAAGACAAAGCAAAATATGGCAGAACACATGGGAAATTATTTTAAAACATATTTGCAGGTATGTTCTCACTCTCAAAATTCTCACTCCCAAAATAAACTTTGAGAGACAACTAGACAAACTTTTTTTTTTTTAAGCTTTTGTCATCTTCTGCCTAATATTCTTCATTGAATCTCAATTTTGGATGAATAAAGAGTAAGTTGGAAACATTTCACCTGACGGTATTTATGCATCCTTAGCTGCTGGTACACATTCTGACCGATGAATCATTACCTAACCGTATCAGGTAAGCGACAACGCTAAAAAGACAGCTGCCTTTATTGATCCTAATGCTCTTCTTCTCCAGACTGCAGGAACAAGAAAGGATTTAAATCAAGTTTGCTAACACATTACTATCCTTTAGGCAGCTGTTACAACCCCATGTAGACAAAGAAAATCATATTGGAAAAGATGTAATGTGGTCACGATCAATTAGGCAACAGATTTACACTCATGGAGATTCAGGATCAGACGCTTCTGAATTTAACATAACTCATAATTTCACAGAGGAGGGAACATCAGAGTATGAAGTATCAATATGGTGAAACAAATTTATTTTATAGTGACAAACCCCTTTAATGTCAGCTAAGCTGACAATCACGGCAGTCAGAGATGCAGGACCAAACACTACATTCTTCTGAAAACTGGGGCACATTGCCAATATTTTCGGCTTTTATGTCTCCACTTTCAAGTGTAAATAACAACAGCTTTCAAATGTGACTGGACTAGTCAAATACTAATTTCTGTTCATGCACTTGGAAACTAGACCAAAAATTATGGATGTTTTCCAAAGATCACCTAAGTCAGACTCGGAGATTCCTAGTGATCATCTAGAAGAAAAAATAATCCCATGTTAATGAGTCAGGCCTTGACTATACTTGTGAATTACATTTTGTTTCCCTAAATTAGGATATACTAGCAAGAAAATATTGAAAAAAGATGACAGCACACTTGCAGATAATTTATTTACTACATCATGTCCTTCAACTAGCTTTGCTTATAAGGATTAATTAACTTACGCTGAGGATGAAAAGCTTGATAAAAGGTATTATTAATTGCTACAACTAAAATTTTATTGTCTCTTATTCATGTGATATAGCACGTCTAATTTAGTTCTTAGAATAAGAAAAAAGGTATTTATACTTTGATAGATAGATGCAATCTGTAATAGATGTTATATTCTAAAAGATACTTAGCAGAGGGCATACCTCCTTGCTTTAATTTGAGAGCAAGGCTGGGACAGATTTTAGCGGTGCAGGTTTAAGTCTTAGCGGGACATGGCCTTCCAATGTGAACTTTTAAAGGATGCTAGGCTTCAGGCTTTTTGAATTGTCTGTGTAGCTTTTGATTGATGTCTTTTTACACATTTTTAAAGAGGTGTCTTTGAAACGTGTACATGGCTGAAATCTTTGTATCTGTCAGCTTTTTCTGTCATCTGTTATTTTTTGGATCAGTTATTTCTTTTTTTTTTAATGAAAGATTCTTCCAATCTTAGCAGAAAATAAAAAGGGAGTAAAATAAACCCCACAGATGACCTTATGCAGCAACTGCCACCAAGTTTTGCATTTCATCCTACCTTCTTTGCATCCTCACTTAAGTACATGGAAACGTGCAAGTGTTCTGGCTTTTGGCTATTCTTACGTGGGCCATCCTGTGGTATCTTATGAACCACCAGTAGTTTGTATCTTATATCTGATTACCTTCCCTTTAGAAATGTTGACAGAAGTGGAACATAAATCTCTTATGCAAAGGGCAGATGATGCTGAAATCATGTAGAGCTTAGAAGATAAAAGGAAACTAACACCGAGTGTACCTCGGGAGTGGGTTAGCTACTTCCCATCAACACGAAGACACTATTTTACTGCTGCTTGTTAGTATTTTTATCTTACAGGCTGACAAAGAACGCATTCTACAACTGCAGTTTTTGCTCCCACTTGTAATATTAATCTTTCATTATCCTCTTTAAGAAACTTCCTTTTTCGTCACAATTGACTGCTATGCCAGATGCAGAGAAATTTAGTCTGGGAAGAATTTTATGATTAAGAGATGTGGGCAGGCTTCAAATCCTAAAGGGAAGCCTTGTGCATTGTAGTGTGTGGATTATTGATCAATGGAAATAATGAGACACAAAACCTTTGGACAAAGCAGTTAAACTAAGAACTTTTCTGCTAAACTTTAAATTGTTGTTCCATACTATTGGAATTGTTCAGGAAAAAAAATCCCTTTCCATGAAGAACACCAAATCAAAGTTCTTTTCATTCAGAAATAGGGAAACCCCCTGAGAAATGTTCAAAAATACTATAAATAAAAATGGCAACATTTGATTTTTGGAAAAAAAAAAATTCCAGAGTTTCTTTACACTATCAACATGTTTTGTTGAAAATCCTATTTCAGTTCAAGTTTGTCAAGATATTTTTATCATTATATTATAACCTGAAAGCTGAAACACAATGGTTTACCCTTAGCAGCTGAGGATCATATATATGGTGTTCAGTATGTACAGCAGCTATAGAGAAAATAGGTATCCTTTTGACCAATTCATATATCTGTAAAATGATATAATGTATATGCTATATATAAAAAGAAATATAAAGGTATTATTTTAACCATTTTATATTTGCTATATAACTATTTTAACCATTTTTATATAAATTTGTTAGAAATAGAAATACATTAATTAGTCAAAAGAATATCTATTTTATATGCATATGCCATACTATTGCCGTATTTTTTTTACCTTATGCAACATAATAAGCATTTTTTTCAAATGTTGTCTTCTTGGTATTTCAGCTCAGTGTTTTAACGGATACAAATCTGTTATTAATAGCTCACAAATGATTAATAGATAATATTTCAAGATATGAATAACAGAGACAATTAAAAAAGCCGTGATAGATTGTCTTTTTTCACAAATCAAATCGCTTTTGCTTTATGAACTATGCATTACCAATTAAAAGGTTATTGTACACTGGGGAAAAATTGATGTAAGCTCATATATACATATATAAAAATCTGCTGAAATAACAACATTCACCATGCAAAAACTATTTGAATGCATTTTAAAACACATGCAGAGCAGTCTATAGAGGAGGGTTAATAAATCTGATTTGTGGTATGCGCCTTACTGCCAGTACAATTCAGGCAGTAAGCAAACCAGACGGCTGTTAGGGAACATGTTGACTCTGAAGTGGCGAAGTGTCTGAATCCTTCAGTACACCCTGAAGGAAGCAGTGAAGGGCATTGCTGAAGGAATCAAACCACTCCCCCAGTTCTAAGCAATTCTTGTCCACTTTACAGCAAGTCCAGGTCTGCCTGGTAGAGTCATAGTTATTTCCTTAGTGTAAAAGCAAGTTGGAATAAGGCTCATAAAACCCTACGGAAGGTCTTGAAGTTAAAAGAAGAATTTAAGCAAATAAGCAACATGTGCTTTTCCATACTCTTGAATTTACTCAATGCTATAACAGTCAGTATTCCTTATGACTGGTATATGGGTAATGGGACAAGTACCTACTCAGTTTCCCAAATCCCTTTGTACAGCAAGAAAGTTCCATAGTGGTCAGATCTCTTTCAAAATAGTTGCTACTACCCCTTGGGCCTTTTGCACAGAGAGTGAGGGAGTCACCCGTGTGATTGATAGAAGTGTTGCTCTGCGCTAACAGGAGCAGCGTGCTCCGATGGGCAGGCAAGCAGAACGTGGTTTGGGCTCTGAACCTGAAAAAATGCCCAGTCATCCCTTCAGTGAGATTTGTAATTTGTCTGATGGAAAGTACCTGGAAAGTGCTGGAAGGGTCAGAGACTGCAGCAGCAGGCAGCTTTCGTGAAGGATTTACATGGCAAATGCAAATGAGTGCAGGTCAGGGTATTTAAAGGCAAGAAGTTTCTCTCCTTTCTGAGGTGGTGTAGTTACCACCAGGAAAATAAGGTACCTCGCCTTCCCAAACTGCCCCCTCATTAAGAGCCCTTGTTACCTTGTTCAGAGGTCAGCTTACCACTCCAGCGGGACCTCTAATGAAAACCAGCAGCAGCAGCGGTGCTGAAAACGCCGTCTGTCACACTAAACCACAGCCTCTTGGCAGGGCTCAAAGGAAGAGACCGACACTCTGATCATCCAGGCAAGTACAGATACATGATTCCCTGCCTGCCGCGTCCCTTGGCGTCCTTCCAGAGCAAACCAAGATGCATGGGGGCAGTAACAGGGTGGACCCCACTGTGGCCCAAGTACGGCTGAGGTGGGCACTCTGTTCAGGAGGCAAGTCACACTTGTGAGACGCCCGGCCAGAACGGACACATCCTTTCTTACCTGCTGGGTTTCACCCTAACCTGGGACTCTCCCACAAAGCAGAGATTGTTTGCAGGTTCTGTGTTTCTCAAATGCTTTCCACAGCAGGACCCCAGAGCTCTGTGACTGCTAATAAAGAAATGCTATGTCCTTTTAATCCTGTAGGGTTTTAGATGTGTTTTGTTGCTCTGCTTCAGAAATGTAGCAAACTGCCAGTTCTGCAGTGGATTGTAGAGCTAAAAAGTCTTCCTGGTGTTAGACAAATGATCTTCAAAGTCGCTTCCTCATCTTTTGATGAACGGTCTCATGAGAACAGATAAATATTGTGCTATTTTTTTTTCTTGACACAATCTTTGTTACATGAATGAGGCAGTATCTTTTAATGTCTTGTGCCTCCTGTGAATTACAGAAATCTGCTGTTAAGTTTCTGACCTTTTCTGTGGGCTGTGTTTCCAATAGATAGCCATTCCACTGTATTTTATCAGCTTCACTTAATTTGTGGGGACGGGACAGGCATGTTCAAGTGCAAACAGTTCAAAGTATTTACTCTTTTGTGCTTCCAGGAGGATGTTTCACAAGTGATATTCAGGATTAACATCCTGATACTTTAGCAGATGAGAAAACAGAAGATCAGGCAA
>NW_010399368.1:58649-65671 GCF_000710305.1 Buceros rhinoceros silvestris
AAGGAGGAATGTGTACTCAGAGCAACAACAGGACGCAGCACATGCCTTTTGTAGGTTTGTTATGGAGCTGAGACAGGTAATCCTGTATTTCTTCTCGGATGAAAACACAAATATATACAAAGGTCTTCTCATAGAAATACAACCAGTAGTTGCATTGTATAATATCTTGAAACAGCAACAACATAAAAAATAAATAACATGAATTCAAGACCTAGTCTTTTGACTCCCTGACCCCAACCAACCAGTGACATTACTTATTTAAAGGAATGACTTACAAATGGCTAGCATTTTTCTCAAGGATCAGCACCTTAATAACAGTATTAATTGTTAATTATTAACAATATTAATAACAACATTAATTGTTATTAACGTACAGATATATCAGGGCTACCACACTGGCCAATATTTTTACCCACGCATCATCTTCTATAAAGAAATCTATGTGTATACATACAGACGTATTATTTACCTGTCCATAACAGAAAGACTTGGTACAGTAGTACAGGGGAACCTAAACCAAACATGCCTGAATCTAAACAAGAACAGAGCGTGATAGATTTGGAAAAAAAAAATTGTAGCAGGCTATTCATGTATATTCATGTGTATCATATCTGGATATTATTTATATATATATCTAGATTTCCAAACGAACAGACCAGTCCAGGAAACAGAAGCTGCTTGTGCTTTTAGCTGTTTTCTTCTCTAGTTTAATTCCAAAATTAATGCCAAATTCTGCAAGAGACAAAATTATGGTAGAAATCTAACAAAAACAGATACAGAAGAGATATATGAACATTGCTCCAGATAAAAACTTGCTTCAGTGGTACTCGCTGTTTTATATAACGCATCCACTTACATGGTTGTTGTGACTGTAGTTTCTGTGCCTTTTTATTTGCTTTGTCAAAATACTCAGGGGGATGAAATTTTGCTCACCACACTGTAATAGGCAAGGATTTAAGAACATCTATGCAAATCCAATTGCAGGTGTGCATGCAATGGAAGTTTCCAAAAAGTCACCTTGTCAAATCCTGATGCAGTTTATAGATGGGCATGCAACATTATCTTAACGCAGCTAACCACAAACTATAAACAAAGAATTAGAAGAGAAGACAGTCAGGATAATAGTCACAAAATGGAATTTTTGAACAATCCACGGATTTGCAGCCCGTGCAAAAAACATTCAGTGAATAATTTGGATTAATGAACATTGCTGTAGATGATGAATATTTTGCAAGCATAAAGAAGAAGGGCCTAATTTGGTATAGTTTGATCAGCTTTAAACCTGAAGCACAATTTGAGATAAAATATAACATAAAACACACCTCAGGTGTGAGTCTCATAGTTCATGTTAACATACACCATCAGAGCTCTCCTCTAACACTGACAACACTTTCCTGCCCATTGGTCATTGTTAGGATAGGGACCAACGTTAACAATTAAAGTGCTCTTACCCTTTTGCTTGAAATAATTCAGTTTGTCATTAAACAGAAGTTTAGTTTGCATAGAACATAAGATATGAGTTTTTGAGATTAAGGAGAGGTTCATATTCCTAAACACCAGAGTAAATAGTAGGTACACTACCCGAAACCACAGCCTGGGGCTTCTTCTCTTCCTCAGTATGTGTTTGATAAGTTTGCACTGAGAAGTCCATCTAACTCCTAATACAAGCTGCGGCACAGAAAAGTGAGCTCATCATTTTTAGTGCTAATTGTAGAGCTTAGCACTTGCAATCAACCACTCACCCAAAACCAACCTCTGAGCCGTCTATTTATTTTTAGCCATTGCACAATTAACACTCCATTAAATATTACACCTGTAGTGCCTTTTCCTTTCAATCTGCTGCTGTTTTTTGCAGTTACCCTGAACCTTAAACAACTGTGCTTTGGAATTTCTTTTTCTCTCTCTTTTTTTTCCCCTTAATAATCTCAAGTTTTCAATAACAGTTACTGACAATAGTCTGAAGCTAAAGATTACTCTTTATTTTCAAAATATGCCTGAATGAAATTATCCAGCGTACATAATTACATAGCCAGCGTGCTAAAAAAGGACAAGCATATAATGATATTTTGCTTGGTTTGTTTTCCCAGGCTCCACGTATCCATAATCTATGGATTATCAATTTCTTGAGCTAGATTTTGTATTTCTGGATTTTACTCCAATAAAATACATGTAATATTTTTTGGCACCGATTCTCGGTTTTTCACAGAAAATCTAAAGCATTAGCAATCATCCCCTACACTGCTACCTTCATGTGGCTCTCCTGTGGTTCATCCTATAGAGGTGAAGTGTAGGGTTTTGGACAGAACTACCCCATTTACAGCTCAAGCACTTTATTTAGATAACCCACCACAAACCCCACTTTTCAAATCCCCTTTCATCCCTCCTCCTGGTCCTTGTCACTTGAAGCACAATTTTTGATCATTTTTAAGCCATCAAGCTTGTGACTTTGGCTGAGTTCTCCCCGACACCCTGGGGATGTTCCTGCCAGGGACCTCAAGTACGGCAGATGGGCTTCCACTGTGCTTGTGGAAAAGGTCACTGTAGCATGTTCAGCGCAGCCTTGTGCTGGAACTGAACCTGCTTTGCTTGGATGGAGAGGCTCCCAGAACCTGGGCCTCATTGGACCTGGAGTCTTCTTCCTAAAACTGTCAAGAGATCTGAATCATATGACTTCCCATGTCTCACACAGCCAGTCTTGCACAGAGTGAAGCAGACCTGCTTCAAAAATGACCATCATCAGAAACTAACTTCCTATCAGCCTGATTTAGTAAGAGTTTAAGTAAGATATTGTTTGATACCATTGAATCAATCTACAGCACTTCCTCAGGTTGACAGCATCTGTCAGGTTTGAACCAGATGCAGATGGATTAATAAACTGCCCTGTTAGTGACTCCACATCCTTCTCATGGAGACCTGGTCTTCTGAACATAACAGGTCTTGTTACAAACAACTAGAAAAGAGCATTTGGACAGGAGGTAATTCAGCCAAGACAAGCAAGTGGTAGAGTTACAGGGAGCGTACCCATCACCAAAACATTTCACAGTCCCTCTGCAACGTGTGCGCTGTCCTGCTTGCACTCAGAGCCACACAAGTGTAAATAGGTTCTGACCTGGAAACAGCGTAAGCTGCGATGAGTGCAGCACTCGACCCGGCTAATGAACCCGCCTGGGGCTGTCAGACTGGCTGTGCATGTGTTTGGCTGACAGGGCACAAGGGTAGTGCGCGCTCACATCAGTCTGCTGCAGCCCGTATAGCCACACCTTATGGGAAGCCCATCTGGAGGGGAAAACATATTGGACGTTTATTTAAAGGTTGTTGAACTGAGCTCTGTGTCCACAGTGTTAGCTGCTAATATTACTTCCCCAGTCTATGGCTTTAGGTAAGACCTTTACAGGAAAATTTACTGCACACATGCTTTAATTCCTTGTAAACCAAAAGCAAACAGTTTAATCCCTGCTGGCATTCCTTGAGCTTTGTTTGTCAGAGGGAAACAGAGAGGCATAATTAACTGTCATGTTCTGCATAGACAACTGGCTCAGAAAGAAAATAAATAAATAAGAAGAAAGTGAAACTTAAGGCCTGGTGGTGCCCCCATAAAACACCCCAGACTGCAGCTTTTATTTTTAATTTGAATGACAGCTTACATTCACAAGGGCCTCCCAGTAGGGTCTCAAAAGAGAAAGGTCTTTCATTCCTGTCACCAACTATCTCTTCCCCTTGCCTAAGTAACAGTTTCAACCTCACAAATTACATTTGAATTTGCTTACAAATCATTCTAATGAAACAAGGGAAACAAATCACACCTCTTCCGTAAGTTTGCCAGTGCATTTTTTCCTCAGGCATCAAAATCTCCTATTTTCTACACACCAGACAGCAATGTCTTTAGACAAAATCTAGTCTTAAAACGACAGAGCATTGTGGTGTTACATTCACCCCTGATTTAAACCCCAAACAGTCTGGTTTTTATTCAGATCATCAGAAAAGTTTTCCAGTAGAGAAACAGCCAGATGACTGCCCTTGCATCTTTAAATCTGGAGACTGTTACAACATATGCCGCAGCCAGTTTGGACCGCTGCTGGGAGGGGTGGCCAAATTCCCAGTTCACTGCAGAGAGGAGTTCTTGCCTCTACAGCAGCCAACTGTACATAAGGCAGCGAATTTTTACTCTATTTGTGTAAAAATGAGGAATGATTTATCATCTTTCACGATTAAACTTGTATACAGGCCTAATTATCAATGGCACAAATAAGTATTAAGAAGCTGTCATGAATTTGGGGCGTCCATCAGACCAAAGAAAAGGTGTAGGAACAAGAGAAAAAGGAACTTTCATATTTTTGAACTTAATTCAGTGCATTATGAACATCACAGCAGGTTCCCTCTTGAGCAAGTTATGACTCACCTCTCTTGCCCACACCTACTGACTTTTCCCTGCATGACATTAAATAAGCGTCTGCAGAAGTGCCTAGTTACTAACAGAAACTCAATTCATCATACAGAAGAAGATGAGTGAAAAGAAATATCAATTTTTCTTCAAGCTTTTGTGTTCCTTCTTCCAGCCCCCACCACCTCTTTTTCTGGCTCTTAATTTGGATAGATTTGCATGCTGTGAACTTTCAAAGAAGACAAATTGAATTAGGTGCCCACACCTGATTTGCATTCATGATACCAGTTTGAAAATTGCCATGAAAGACTTTGAAAAAATCAGAACATCTGATTCTGGTTTGACGCCTTGGTTTCTTTTTTACCACCTCTTCCTCATGCTCCCATGGGAGATTTTATCTTCCTGACTTCTGTCTTTTACCATCTCATGATACTGTCTCTTTTGATCTGGGCTCCCACCACGATTTTTAAATTTCTGGTTTGCTTTGTGTATGTCAGCTTGCATCATATAACTATCTATAACTATTAACGATGTTATGCAACTTGTTCTGTTATTACCCCTGCTGTTAAACATGGACTCCTTTTTAAATGCCAGTTTTTATCTCCCAAGTTTGGGACTTTGTCATACATTCTTCGTGCAGAGAGAAGAGCTCTCTTTTTGATAGCAGAGACAAGGTCTGTTGCCTATCATGCAGACCATATGGGCGCACCTCTCTGTAGACAAGTGGAGACCTTAGTCTTGATCTCCAAAGCTGTCACGGAGCCATCCACAAAACAGACAGCAGCAGCTATCTGAAAACTGGGAATTTATTGCAATCAAAGTTGCCCAGCACTCTGACTGACCAAAATTAATTACAGGATCAGATGTCACTTTGGAAGATACCACTGCACAACACATTCCTGAACAGCAAAGCATACCCTTTAAGGAAGATGAACCACCATGTGCACCCCCTCCCTCCTACAAAGGAGAATCTCCCACTCAGGGGGACCAAAAGGGTCATTCACCAGTGGGGGAGTGAGGGCTCACTCAATCCCAGGAGGTACACTCGGATAGCATCCTCATGCAGAGGGAGTCCCGGGAAGTATCCTCGAACAGTGTCCCGATCCAAGACGGGAGAGCCCCTGACTGCATTACCTGCTGCTCCGAGGAGGACCAGCTCCAGCTGGGTTCTCTGACACGGCTCCTCTTATACCCTGCTGGAGTGGGAGCTGTGGGCATTTCTGTTAGTGAGCACGGGCAGGGGCAGGGGCAGGGGCAGGAGGCAGCTAAAGGAGCCAGATGGCACCAGATGGCCCTGGGAGACTGACCTGATCTTTATCAGGTGCTTGTGCAGGTCCCAGCCTTTGTGGAGCTTTGCAAAGCTGTCAGGGTGTCTGCACTGCCGCAATCCATCCTGTCACAGAGTCACAACTTGACTGGTTTTCTTGGAGTGGTGGCACAGTCACCTCTTGCCTCCAAAGTTAAAAGGGAGCACAGTCTCAGGAAGGTCTAATGCTCAGCGTGGATCACCATTCCCCAGCTAATTCTAAAATGACAAGAGAAACATGAGGTATTTCAAAGTGCTATAAAACGTATCACCAAATGTGCACCCAGAACTCTGCAGATGTCAGTTTTGTGTACAAAACATTAACGCTTCACAAAGGTTTAAGCGACATTAACAATATACAAAACATGCTCCTCAGACATCGACGTAATACAATCTTATAGCCACCCTGACCAAGAAAACCCAACACATTAAAGATTTTTCCCACCAAACTGCTCTCAGTGCTGCAACAATTCCTTCTGAGTCTTCTGCTGAGCATCATATTTGGCAGTTGTCCCTGGAACTTAGCATAGCAGAGTGCTGTTCCACCCTCACCCAATGATGTCATAAGTGGGTAGGGAAATGCCAGTTCGTCACTCAGGTGAATCCTGCTATCTTCACCACCACACTGTGGTCCAGGTCTTGGTTACCACCATTGCCAACAGAAGCACAGAGGGGTATTCTGCTTTTCCATTATCCTGCAAGAGAACACAAAGGTGAGCCTCAGCCCCTTGGGGCTGGGCTTTTGGGTTAGAAGTCTGGGATTATTCACCAGACACTGATACAGTGGGATTTTCCATTTCCGTCCAAGGCTTCCCAGGCATATAAGCCTCAGTTTCCTTGCTTGGGATTTGCCCTCTCCCTATGGCAGATGAATTAGCACTGGGCACTGCTGTTGCTCCAGGTTCCAGCAGGCTCCTAAAATATTAATTTCCTGTCCAGGACCTTGGCATTTAGAGTGTGGAATATGCAGTTCATTTTTAGTTAGCAAGTTCCGGACAGCCTTGGCTGTTCGTCCCACTTAGTTCTTTATTATCTCCACCAATTAGGATGTCATTTATATAGCATGGATGTGGATGCCTGTTGGCACCTCTACAGCATCCAGGAGTTTGGCCAGGGCATTGTACGCAATTGTGGGAGAATGTTTGTAGCCTTGGGGAAGCTGATTATAATTATACCATCTCCCCTCCCAAGTGAAGGGAAGCTGAGGTTTGTCCTCATCCCTTGGGGGAACCAAAACTTCATGTGCTCCACCACCAGGAGTGGCCATCCCGGGGCGGGCGGCAGTCTGTATTGCTGTGGTTATGCTTGCGGCAGCCACCGCCCCCGGCACCGCGG
>NW_010399368.1:65703-86572 GCF_000710305.1 Buceros rhinoceros silvestris
TGTTGTTTGTTGTTTTGTCCTCGCGCCCGCCCCTGCCAGTGCCACGCTGTTATTATTCAATTTTCTATAATCAGTTGTTAAGCAACACCGCCCCTCAGGTTTGCAAACTGGCCAGACCGGAGCGGGTGTGGCTTTTTTTCTCCGGGTTGCTGCGGAGATGCCCCACTCAGTCGCCATAGGCAGCTTCAGGCTGTGGCAGTGGGGGAGCGCGCCATGGGGTCCTAGTGTGAATGGCTTCACCCCGCGGCTCCGAACACTCCACATGCGGCCGCTGGGCAGATGATACGGTCGGTGGGTATTGTGTGCGACATGGTCCGAAAGACACCCCGCACTACCGATTTCTGCCGCAGGTCGTTCCCTCTTGGATCGTATGTACCTCGGGAGGGGTCAGACTCCGGGCGCTGGTTGGGACTAGGTTTGCGACGGGCTTGTCGGACTCTCCTGTTCCCGTTGGCGTCACCTCCCTTGCCAGACCATCCCGCCTCATGCCCATCAGTGACTATATTGATAATATTTCTGCCCAGATCACCACGTGTGTGGGTGGAATACGTTCTATACCTCTCCTGGTCCTTTCTCTGGGAGCCTGGATGCGTGTCCTTACAGCGTCTGGCAGCCCTTTATGGAGCGGTGTAAGGGGTTTGGCAAACCCCTGCCCCGGTGCCCCGTTCCGCCCTCACTCACACATCGCCTGGATGCTGGCAGCTTTGTGCGCTCCTTCTGCCAGCTCCGATAACTCTTGTACCGGGATAGTGATGGGCTCTTTGTGGAGCTTTGCAAAGCCGTCAGGGTGTTGGCACTGCCACAAAGGCCACTAAGAGACTATGGCAAATAGTGAGCGTTTGATGGACACTGGGTAGAAGAAGACATTAGGAAGAACAGGACACTCCAGAAAAAGTCAGAGAAAACTACATGTAGTAAAGAAATTACCAAGGTGCTTATATAGTTAGGAGCTGAGAGATGTGTTGTTTGAAGCCCTACCACTAAAAGTAACTTTAGAGTCCTTGATGAAGGGGACAAATAGCTTGGAGAAACTCTAGAGCAAATGGGAAAGAACATCTCAGAGAGGATGTATTTGGATGTATTTACTCCACTAAATGTCTCCAAGGAAAGGGAAATCCTGCTTAACTTGTATGTATAAGGTGTTTGTGACATGAAAACGAAAGTTAGATGGTAATGCGCTGGGTTGGGATAAGCACTGACCTCTCTGTTCCGTTATCCAAGTCACCAGTCATTGATTGCACCAAGGCTGAAGGAAACCACATCACCGGCTATCCTTCTCACCTCTCCTGAAAGGAAAGGCATTTTAAATACATTCAGTAAATAAGAGAACCATCAGAATTTCCTCTCCTTCACATCTCCCCTACACACCCACCCCCATCCCTACCCTTTCTTTTGCCATTATAGAGCTCTAAAATGTCTTCTCTCCCATTTAGAAGTCACAGCTGTTTCCTGTGAAGGAACACACGTGAAATAAATTCCAACAAAAATATGACTTCGAGAGTCATTAGACTCTTCCAAAGACATCTCAATGACTTCTTTAGCAAAGAAAGCATAGGGAATAGTGTAAAGAAAATAACTGAATTAAAATGAGGAAATCAAAGAGAAACTGGCCTAGTGGAGTCCCTGTTGTCTTTCTTTACCTGTTGGTTATTAGCTCTTAAAAGTGTATTTGAACCATTTCTGCCTATTATAATTCTTCAACAATACTCCGTTAGGATGTGAGAAACCATTCGTTCAGTCATGAAGAATATGTTTCATTTCATTTCATTATTTAGCACATTTGGAAGAGATTTATCGTGATTAATCTCAAGAGGAAGAAAATGAATTAGAAACCTTTGGTGTAAATCAGCTTTGCAGCTGATGAAGTCAACACTTTTACCTGGCTAATTAGAAAGGTGAGTTTGCCACAACATGAATCCCTCTCTCTAAAACCTATGTTAGAAACCCTTTTCCTCTTCACAACGGAAAATTGAAGCATAAGTTTAATTTTAAGCACCCAGTTCCTGAAGCATATTCTTCAGGAAAGTGGATAGATTTAGGTACATTGAAGTGCCTTTCTGATGCCTGATTTTTTAATATTGCAGTGGTCATCATTCTACCCTCCATCCACATATAGTTTGTTAGAGCCTGAAGGTCTAACTCTACGTATAAAGTTTTTTTGATCTTTTTGCAGTTTTTAAATTTGATAGGCATTGCCAGTTTATACAGACATAGCCTATATCCTTCCAGTGCTGCCCCACAAGACATCAGCTGCAGGTCAGTGAGGTTCCCTGACCGGATCCCTCTTGAAAGTGATCTGAATCCTCTTTTAAGATACAGCACTGTCACCTTTCTTGCCTGGTGCTTGGGAGGCTAGAGATGAAGGGGACAAATATTATGAAGGGGACAAATACATTATTCTATAATGGGATGAAATATTGTGAACAATATAAATATATTTTTTTTCCCAGCTTCAATTTCCTCCCCAAAAGGAGATTAACCACAGCGTCGTGACATACAGCTGGCTTGATCAAAAGAAATCAGTTTTTGATATTATGCTTGCAAGCAAAAATCTTCCTTCTCTGTCTATAACTCACTTTCCAGGGAATTTCCTTTATTTACTCCTTGCCAAATAATAAACTTTCTATGTTATGAAAAGGTTTTGTCCTTCTCCTCCTCTTCTCATTCAGTCCCCTACTAATTGGAACTGAAACGGCAGGGTAGGCCAGAATGGCTGCTTAACAGATTGACCAGTGTCCAACCTTCAGCTGGAACAAAACTGTTCACTAACAACTTGAATGTAGTAATTGTGCTTATAATTCCTTTGAACCAGTACACCATTCCAGAATCCCAATTTTAATTAAAAATTACTTAAACAATGTCTAAATTGGCCAGATAAACTGAATCCCTAATGTGAAGTGTTCTTTGTGGTTAATGAACCATTCCCCTGACAGTAAAAGCTTGGTACAAAATCACTGGTGTTCATAATGTGGTCCAATAATAACACTGTTCATTATTATTGTGATTATTTCTTGCTACAGTACAGCTTAAGGGAAAAGATGATTCACTAATAAATTCCCATTATTTTTTCTAATTCTGGTAATTATTGCCTTTCCATTTTGTACCAGCATGATGCCTTGATTGAAAGGTTAAGCAACCAGCCGTAAATATCAGATGTGCCTACTGCACACCTCAGGCTATTGTATCCATGGAAATTTAAGAATGACACAGAGTTGTTCTATCAGCCTCTGAGACATCCAGCATGAAATATGGACTGAGTTTATGATATATTACATCAAAGCTGATGCTAGATCTTTGTAGTGTTCACTGCTGGGAGAATTAGTATTGCAAAAGGCTTGAAAATCATGCGGAGAAATGAGAGCAGAGGAACACGTTTTTTGTGGGAATATGCAGCTTTTATAATTATTGATAATAATAATTGGGCTAAGTATAGGCGTGATTTTAGTCATGTACAAGTCTGTGTATAAGCAGTAAAATATATGATTAGAATAAATATTTAAATCACTCATGCAGTAACTTGACTCATCATCATGGCTTGGCTTCGTGAACGAAGATCTGGGAAGGGCTTTTCCCACGCTCACTGCTAGCGATGAGTGCACCCTTCGGGTCTGCGCAGTGGGTTTTTTAGGTGAGGCGCAGCGTGTGTGGAACTGGCTCCACCCTTTACACCTGCGGTTCATTTGCCAGGGCCTAGTGAGCTTGGACGGTGACAGCAAAGTCCTCGGGTTGTAGGCTTGGTTAGAGTATCCTTCTCTTAGATGGATGAGCCTTACAGGGCTAAACGAGCTCCATCTGCCCGGGTTTGGAGTCAGAGCTGTCCTTCTCCTAGGATGGTTGCCTGAAGGCTAGTGAGCCCATCCTGCCCCTGGACACACTGTGTCTGACCCTTCAGTTGAGACCTGTCTGGCCTGGGAGACCCTACCAGAGGCACATGCCACCACCAGCACAGCTCTCAACCTCACAAGGGCACACAAGCTCCTTCCCCACAGCAAGGGGGTGCCCGTGAAAGAGTCGCTGCTCTACCTCCGGCCATCACAGATCTGGGCACGGGGCGGCCGGGGCCTGCCAAGAACGGGAGTCCTGGAGGTCAACTTGACTGGACTATGAGAACAGACTTCCTCATGCTTGATATACGCAGTAGGAGACAGGATTGCTGAGAAGTTCATTGCATAGAAACCTACTTTTTTGATCAAGTTAATTCAAATGGCTTTATTACCAAACTGCCACAAATTCAGGGATCTTTTGATATATAATGTGCTTTAAATAAATGCATACATAAAGTACCATGTCTTGCCGAGTCTTTACAATGCAGTGACAGAAGAGCAGAGTGTGGTTATGGAAACTATTTCCAAAAGGATAAATCTAATCTCATCTTCTACAGAAAAGATGGAACACAGGTGAAAATGGACAAACTGTTTCAGACTAAGGGACCTTCTTGCCTAAGGATCTGTCCTCAACAGCAGTGAAGAGTGAATGCCTAGAGTCACACCCTGACAATTTGCTGACCCTTCTTAGAAGCTTGCATCTACGTTTTCTAGAATTTCCAAAATAATATGCATATATCCTCCCCAAATTACTTTATCCTCAATCTAACAAACCCATTAAACAAGGTTTCTCCCCACTGTTGTGGACTATAGAGTGCCCTGGTTAGAAGCTTAATCTGAACTGTCCAGCAAAAGCACTAATTTGCAAAGCTGTCATACACAAAACATACACAACTGTCTTTATTTACTTCAGTAACATCTTAATCTGATTGATGATATGCTGTAAAGTTTCTTAGGGGTATAAGGAAATGCCACTTACGGCAGGAAACCTACTGATGTTGGCACGAAAATATAACATAAAGCTGAGAAAAAGGGTGGCTACATGAGTTCAACTGAAATTACAAAGTAGGTAGGTCCAGGTAGCAGCTCTAACATGCTTCTCATATATACCACATGCTTTATATAAACCACAACATTCACAAGAGAGAGCTCAAAAAGTCATTAGCTTGTATTACAGAAATAATTTAGAGCATCAGACTGGCCTGGACTGCAGTGCTGGGCACCTTCTGCTTTGGCTTTAGCAGGGATTGGAGGAAACACAGTGCTGGCAGGCAGCCAGTGCAAGGATTCGGTCTGCAGCAATTTCTGTAAATAAAGGCAAGATAGGCTGTGACTTTCCACTTTAAGACATTAACCCAATGTATGGTTCAGGATATATACTGCGGGCCCGAGGCTTAACATTGAAATCCTTGAGATGATAAACTCTTACAAATTAAATAAAAAGTCATGAATTATGACACACGTGTAAAACTTCCCATGGACATAAAACAGTGAAAAAAAATCTTGATCTGACATCATTAAAAATGATTCAAAGATGTTTTGGAGCAACTTGATGCAAAAATTGAAACTGGCTTGTCATGCCTCTTTTAGAAGATTGGCTCTAAACTTACAAAATTCTACTCATGCTGGTAAAGCATCCCAGGCTACATCTGTGCAAGACTGCACAGGCCACGAGCTCTCACTCACACTTCTTCCTGAAAGTGCTGAAAATGTTGGTTTGTGCATAGAGGCTCTGGTTTAGATCCCAGCTCCAGCCCTACACACAGCAGGCGCACAGTTTTTTGCACTACTTGTCCAATGATGTTACTTCCAGAATGAAAACTCTTCTGTAATGTTATTCCACTAAGCTGATGAAAGCCAGCGTCCAAATGCCTGATGTCTTTTCCTAACGCAGAATGGATTGCACTGTTGTTGCCTCTGGCATCTGATGAGAAGGTAAAACTCAGTACTGAGAAATGTCAGATCAGAAATCAGGAAAGGATAGAGGAATACTGAGTTTTCAAGATGGATCCTGGATAGAGAAGAGAGGGTGAAAGACTTTTTTTGGTAGAAATTGTCATAAGCAAACATTAAAGTGGATGCTACTCCCTCAGTTCTCCACTTCTTCCCTGGTGACTAAATCACAACCAGATACAGATGCCTAAGCTCTCTCCTGAAGTCACAGCAACAGTGGCTTGTGAGGCAAAGGACTGTGTAATTCCCTCTTTACTGAAGAAACCAAGCAATAAGAGATTAACTGCCTCATGTGACAGAAGGAAGAAATATGGGGCATCACCAGAAGGTCAGCCTAGGACTCTAAAGACTCAGCTTAATTCCTTAACTACCAAGGCTATTTTCCTCAGAGACCTCTAATCTACAATGAAGTCCAAACTGTGGGCTTTTCTTTGGCATTTCTAACAGCAAAATGCCATAAATTGGTCTATAAAATTCCAAGTGAGAATAATTTTCTTTTTTTTTTTCTTTTTTTTTTTGTCTGAAATATCACAAAATCTTCTATCTCCTCATCAACTTTATGAACATATTCCCCAATGGTAGCCTGTAGAATAAGTAAAATCCTTCTCCCCACAGGCATACCATTGCAAGATATTTCCAATCTTTTGCTCGTCCTCTTTGACTGTGACCAAGACAACTGTAACAAAACAGGCCTTATAAATGCTAGATGTCATTGAGATGCATTAGGGAGCAACTGCTTCCTCTGGCAGCAGTCTGTCTCCACACAGTGGTACCTCTGTGGTAGCAGAGGCACCTGCTCTTGGTCTTCTTTGGAGGGCTTATTGTACGGATGAAGTTCATCTGGGTCCCCCTGATTTGTCTGGCAGAGTCAGGACTTCATTACAGCTTCTCTGAAACATATTACCATGTTTTCCATGTACCGAGATATGGCAGCAATGTAATGTCAGTAACTTAATTCAAGGCTGAATTTAATCCACACCTCAGCTTGCCTTATTGAGACTTCAGGATTCAATCTTTTCCTTATTTTGTTCAAAGCAAGTGTAATGTCACTGCCGTTGTAAGTGCAAAGCCCATGCATTGATCTTTTCCAGCTCCATTTAAGTTAATGGAAAACTTACTATTAATTCTGTTTGGAATTCACTGAAACCCTGTGAAAAGAAATGAATTCTTCTCTACCTGCATTATTTTTTTAAATGCTATAATACGTTCAGGGCAGAGGCACATGCTCATTTTTTCTGATCATGTATTCTTTGCCTGTAAAACCCAAAGCTTATTGGAGGACCTTAATATAGATTCTACAATTCACAAATAACTCTATAAAATGACCTATGCATTCATCTTTGATGGAAAATGTTTATGCTGGTGGCATTGTAAATACAATTTCAGTAGGTAACACATGGCAGGTGTTAGAAAGAATAACTTACAACTTGTTATTTGAATACTAGTATTAGGGCATAGTTTGGATAATTATGTCTAACAATTTCCTATAATTCAGTACAGTGTTTTTCTGCAATAGAGTCTTTTACCTCACAGTTGTCTGGAAGGAAAAATTTGGGGGGAAGAACACTTGGGAAAAAGGCTTCTAGAAGTGCCTTCTTGCAAGGAATCACATTTTGTCTTCCTTCCCAGTGTATATGTGAAATGTGCATAAAATTCAACAATACTGTTGGTGTTAGTAGGACCTTTAACAAAATAAAAGGTGATTTTCTTCTGCCAGTCAAATAATGCATTTTGCAAGGAATGCATTTTTAACCACACTGATACCTGAATACAACAAGAAATCTGATTGAACTTCAGAGATGAAAAGCAGAAGCATGTGTATCCCTAGGTTTCAGATAGGGAAGACAACGTGTAAAGTGTCAGATGGGAGTAAATCATATAGGATCATGCAATAGGAGAAGAGGCAAAACTTTCTGGACAATGTTAAAATCAAATACACTAGAGCTGAGCTATGATTCCTCCCACCTCTTCTTTAAAGATTAATTTTGAAATTAGCCTGCTGCTCTCTGCCAACCTGATGTCTCCATTTCTTTCTGCCCTTAGGACATAGAAACCAACAGGAATTAACTTCTTTGCTTGACACATAAGAACCATGAAGGCTGTTGCACAGTAGAAAATTCTCCATAAACACTGGGAGTCTGACATGATGATAAGACATCAATGGTTCTTTTTGACGTGACTCTGTGAGAAGCAAAATATTTTTATACAGTGACACTTGCTTAGTAGAGTGTGCAAACACACACAGAGAAAGACTGCAAACACTTTAGAACAAAATAAAGAAATTCTATAGGGACAAGAGATGAACTGTAGCCATGAAATACGGGCTTCGCCCTGCTAAAATTATGCCACTATTTTCACCCTGTATCTTGATAAAGGGACTTTTCTCATATAATCCTAATCTAACAATAATTTAATCTAGGTGATGATGTTTCAGTCTCTTATTTGATATTTCACATTAACACACTGATGGAAGAAGAAGTACTCTTAATTTTTAACTGAGAAGTAGGGAGATGTTTGGGTTTAGAATAAAACCATACATCAAAGACAGTGCAAGAATAAACACGATTCAAGAAGGGACAATTGAAACAAATCACAGCTACAGACTGTCACCGCACCAGACAAAATTTGGATTATGCCACGCAGCACTTTCAAAATGAAGCTTTTTAAAGGACCACAATACTGGTTCAGTTTCTTTTCTTTACCTTCATGCACTATTTAATTGCAGCCAACGTTGAAAAAAGAAGTGCTGGCAAAGTCACAGCAGGACATTCGTACTTGTGACTAGAGCTGTTCCTCACAGAAAAATGAAGTTTCAGTTGTCTGAGGTTATAGTGAATTCAAGCTGAAGTACAGTTAGAAGGGTAAGTCAAAATATGTTTAAATATGTTCGGTTTTTAATAAAAAATAATTTTGGCATTTTCCAAATTAAATATTTTTATATTCTATTTGGAAGAAATACTGTTTTAAAAACTGCTTGAATTCAAAATGATGAGGAAAAAGAAGAGAACTAAAAAAAACAGACTTGAGGTGGACAAAATTATTATTATTTTGGTTTGATCAGCTGAAATATCAGTTGTCTCAGCAATTTAAATTCTGACATGTTTAGTCCCGTTTTATTAAACCATCTTGCCAGGCATGGCTATGTCTAAGAGCTGTATGCTTTTTACTAGGCAACTGCATGTGACTAAGGATTGCAACTAGAATAAGAAAATAAAAAAGAGCCAACCATGGCCATTTATGCTGATCTGCTCACACTCAGTCAATAGCAAGCGGACCCTAGATCTCTAGTCTTGAATAATTTACACTGTGCAATAGAAGTTTTCTTTCAGAATACGCAAGTGCTCATGGTTCCAAAATGCTATAACCTTTGGGGATTAAGCCAACAAGAAACAAGGGAGGAAAAAAGATTAAAAGTTAAGAGCACTTTGGTTATTTCTCTGTGATCAGATGGAAATTGCACTGTACTGAATGCATATACTTTAATTGCAATTCTCTTTTGGAAATTTTAAAACTCCAGACTTTGTTTTATTTTTACCTCCATGTCCTGCTTTTGCTGGAACAGAATCATGGGCCAGTCATGGTCTGCAGCCATTAGCAGTTTCCAGTCAGCCAGGGCAGCTGACCCGGGTTGGCTCACAGGTGTATCCCAGACCATAAATGTCATGCTTAGTATAAAGGGGGAAGTTTGCTGAGGGGAGTGGGATTTTTGTTGGGGCTTCTGAGGGCTGTTTTCCTGTTTATTGTGACTGCTATTCATTTGCTTGGCATTTGGTATTAGTTTGGCTGTTTCAGTAAATCCTTTTTCATTTCAGCCTTTGGGTCTCCTTTTCCTGACCCCCCTTCTTGGCTGGGCAGGGGTCTCTGGGTGTTAGAGCAACTGCCATAGTTTAGCCTCAGGTATGAGCTAAATGTAGACATGCTGCCGCGAAGCTGATGTAATTTTATGGTACTACTTCATTTCTGCTAAAGAGAGAGAATAATTCTCTGGGGTGCTTTCTGGGTGGGGACTCTCTCTGATGTGATACATTCGTGTAATTGTAATAAGCAGTTCCTCTTCAGTCATGCTCCTCAGGAGAGTGTAGTTAAGTGAGGATCTTTCTATTCATTTTCTGGGGCAGGCAAACACTCAAAAGAAAGAGATTACCCTAAGGTCAGTAGCACAATAATCATGGTCCTTTCCAGTCCAATTGACTAGACCACAGTATAGGAATTTTTGGGCTGAAGACTCAGCATATTTTTCTATATGCCACTTCCCCTCGAGGAGACTTGAAGATATAAGGGTTGAAATTTGTATCATATTGAGTAATACATACTGTACAGAAGAAATCCATCATATAGTAGATGAGCAAAAGCAGATTTCCCATCTGTAACATCTTTGATGTTCCTATTAGCTTTGTGTTATTTGTATGATGTGGACACCATTTTTCTTTGCTGCAGTTATTTATCATTGACTGTGATGAGTTGGTTAATGAGTTTCCAGTTTGTGCAGTAAATGGAAAACCTTTGTCTATGATCCAGAGTGTGGAAACTCAGAAAGTCTACCTTGGGTCCACTGTGATGTGTCAGAGAGCCGATATAGATGGTGATATAGGAAACAGATTTTTTCAGTGTGTGCAGCAGCCTTACCCCCAAATACACCTGGTAGGTTACAGTACACTTTGAGCCTTCTCTGAGAGTCTTCAGGCTATGAAGAAACCACCTAAACAGAATGAAGGGTAGGGTAGAAGGAGACATATGAAAGGGATTATCTTTCAGTGGAAGTATGGAAACAGCCCATGAGATCCACCGTTTGCTACTGACCATACATGCTGAAGGAGTGCTGGCTTCTAGGATGAATAATGGTGTTCTGAAATTTTTTTGTTTGCATCTCTGGTCTCAATCTAAGCTGGTCCTGACTTGGAACTGTTTCAAAAACAGTACTAGTATATGGAACTGGTTGTTTCCACAGGTTTTCTAGTGACCAGATATCCTTCATAATAAGCCTTATTACCATATCATGATGAGAAATAAGAGGGCAGAAAAAGAGCAGATATCCTCAACATGTGCTTTTTCTGCTGGGCTGTTTTGTTCTCATAACTTGTGGTGGTGCAGGAATAGCAGTAGCTGTAGATGTGAACTAAAGTAGTTGGTTAGGGTTGGGAAAAGATCTTGATGAGATGAAGGTCACCTCCAGGAAGCCCATCTCTTATAAAGCTTCCATGCAGTCTACATAGATCCAGAAGCTGGTGCTATACAACAGGTTTATTAAAGGATAGCATTCCAGGTACCAGAAACTTGTTCATCATTCTGTACGATGTAAGGAAAAAAGTTAAACACCACTTTTTTGAGAAAGAGGAAACAAATGTCTAAACTAACCAGAGGAGATGAGCTGGACATTTGTCTATTTCTGAAAAACTCGCTGATCTCTAGATATTACTGATCTCCCCAATTTAGAAATGAGTAACATATTTCATGCTGTATTTAGGATAGACCTGATTGTGCTAAATAACATGGTGCTTCCAAGACCTATCAACCTCTCTGTGCATTGGATTAGTCAAATGCTGAAGAAAGAGTTTCCAATATTGAGAGAAATGAGGGGGTTTTCCCTTTCAGGGAGGAAAAGTAAGGACACAATCTGCAAGTGTGAAATGTGAAACAGAATAAAATTGAAAAGCAATAGAGAAGAGCAATCATCCTACGCAATTCTTTCATTTTAAGCACCAGTGAGCAGTGAAGCTGATAAGAACATTCAGTTTGCATTTACCAAAAAGTGCCATTCTAAGTTTGAGAGGTATGTGCCAGTTAATGCGTGGGCTTCACTTGAGAGGGGGTTTTGCATAAGGAGGACCATGAAGACTAGAATAAGAAACCATGACCTTGGATACCATAAAATTTGATTATAAGGAAGATGAATGTCTCCTGCCAAAAGGACAAAGCCAAAGTAATGAAACAAGGATTTGATTGACAGTATGTTGACTGACAAGAATATTACCCATGTCGTGCAATAGGGTGCTCAGCTGTGGTCTCAAAGAGGGAAGCAAAGACATGACAGACAGGTCCAGGAGTTTATAACTTGAGGATGCAAAACTGAGATGATGTTGTCCTATGAAAAACCAACTAGAAAAGCCCTTAAGACAAGAAATAATCTATTCAGTGATGAAAAAAAGACTCAACCTTTAATAGAGAGGAGGAAAAACACCAAAGACAGAAATTTGTTTTTTCCACTTGTGAAGATGTGCACATTGGGATGAGCAGTGGCAGAGATGGTCTGTGTAGATGTAATAGATGCATTCACTTACCTGTTTGGTCACAGACTCTCTTGCTCCCAGCAAAGAATTTCCATCCTTTAGGACACTGTCTGCTCTTAATTGTGGTTGCAATCATAGGATCCTGAAGGTAACAGAATATTTTGGGGGCGGGTAAAAAAAACTTACCAGAGATTTTTTTCTTTTTTTAAACTTTGATCTGCCATGTTGTCCAAATGTTCTGCATTGCCCTTGCTATTTTGATTCCTTCTTTGCTCTTTATCTCAAAAATAATCTGATAAGACAAAAAAAAAGTAATTTTAAGGGGAAAAAGGACAAATTTCATCTAAAGTTATTAATCTACATCATTTGTATTCATCTTGTGATATGCAGAGTTCTACAGTTCTGGAGTCCACTTAGGAAAAGTTCCTAAAAAGGTAACTAACAATGGGGATTTTTGTGATTGTATATTCACAAAGATTGTTTTATTCCCCTGAAAGTTGAAAAAGGGTATTGGGAAAAACCTATCAGGGTTGTGGCTGGTCTGTTCATGATCTCTCAGGTATATCAGAGGTCAGAATTGTTAATGCCAGGCCCGTGTTAGGCACAGAAAAAGCAAGGCCAAGACGAAATCAATGCTACAGGAAGAAGTGGCATAGCTAGAGGAAAAAGATTTCATTTCATAACAACTTGGATGCTTCTGAATTGTTTTTTGCTCCCTGCAAATAGCATTGCTACTCTCTGTCCTCTCTTCAGTGTATGCCCAAGGAGTATCAGGGTGAAAACTCCATTTTCAGTTGGAAGTGGACAGATTTTAAATTCAGGTGATTTTAGGTTTCCTCCCCTCAAAACTCCATTGGAATTGCACCCTCCATAAAACTTTTTGGCTCTGAAAGCATATTTCAACGGAAATATATTTGGTTGACAGAAGTGCTCTGCACAGATTTTGCTAGATTTTAGGCACTGCTGCGTGGTGTGTGGCTAGATCTCATGAATGCAGCATGCAGGGCGAATGCCTTGGGTCTGCCTTAGCCTAAGGGAATGATAGATGTTCCTTCGCTGAGAGAAAGGGCATGTATGTGACAAAGTGAAACAGTTGTTAAAGGTCTGTGTTTAGGTGAAAGAAGCTAAGGTCTATGCCAAAGGCAGTTATATTCCTTTGCAAGCTTTTCCTTTCTGTGTGAGACTCAGGTGAATTATTTTTCATCACACACCATAGTCTGCAGTCCCAGAAGGGGGAATTTTCATCAAAAGCATAAATTCTTTCTTCTATAAAGATCTTCAAAACCAGGTGGCTGTGCTTTCCAGAGTATCATGAAACTTGAGATGTTATTCCAGCAAGCACCTGAGTGTGCCCCACTTTACAGGATAGTTCTGAACCTGTTAAAGTGCTGGTTTTGATAATTGTTTGCATGTAATTTTTCTTTCCTAAAACTGATGCTCTGTCACTATTTAATGTCTCATTCCATTCCCTCATTAAAAACACTACACTGACATTTTCTGTGGACAATCTAACTTTTGTATTAGATTATGCCACGTATAAGGGTGATTGCCTGTTGTCAGTGTTCCAGAAAGTTCCAACACTTAGGATTATAAAATCCACCAGGAGGTAGAAAGAGAAAAAGCAGTCTGAGTAGGAAGATGAAGTAACATTTAAAATCTTTTCTTTTCCTCCAAAGAGTCTCTATCCTTTGTTTATAAGATGAATCTCTGCTGTGAAAACTAGAGCGTGTAGAAATACAGGATCTCGTTTTTCTGATAAGGTTGCCCTTTCTTCTTTGTAACTGTGACATTTTGACCAGGTCATGTAAGATGGCAGGACTGTGGTGCCTCCTGTGTGGGATTAACCTCACCTCACAGAAATAACAAAAGGACAAGCTGTTGAGTATACATTTGATCAAGGAAGGGTTTTGATTGTTCAAGAACAAAATGGGCAAGTGCTTTGAACAGAAAAGTGCCAGAGCAGGCACATACTTGGATTTGGGTCACTGTTACAGTCTTGTAGGTCTAATAGCAGAGACAAAGTCAAGCAATTAAGCCAGGAAAACACGTACTCTAAAGCAGTACCATGTAAGGATGGATTGTCATGTGTCATTCTGGAAGCCTACAACATTTGCTTATAGTCAGTTTCTTAGCTAGCAGATGAAAGCTAAAAACCACATTGGTGACCTGAGGTGGCCCTGAAGTCTACGAACTAGATGCTTGTATTCTCACTAAACAAGAAGCTAAATTAATTACGAACTGCTATTCCTAACCCAGCCAGAGCATCCATCTGATCTTTCTCCCTTTTTAAAATTTTCTCTTTAGTCTTGATGTAAGGACATATTTATAAGAAAAAAAAATCATTTTCTAAAAGCTTGCTTTTGTGTCAGTGTCCCACACTCCAGCAGTAGATGAGTGATGACAGAGACAAGATGTCCATCCATTCTCTAACAAGTGAACATGCGATGTTTAAGTAAACAGACTGGGCACTTGATGTCCTGTTCTACATTCTTCTAGCTGTCACTGTGACCTGGTCTGAGTTAGAACAGAACTGACTCTGTTCAGTGATTTTACTTTTCTCCTGTCTCTTTTAAGTAGCTGCACTGTCTGAAGTTAATGGCACATTCTTGCAAGTGTCTGCATCTAGCAGTGACAGCGCTTGATGTTTACAGTCACTACCAGGGACTGGGATGCAGAAAGGCTCCTGTTTAGACATGCTCCTGTGGAAACCAAGGTCACTGCTAAATCCTGTGTACCATGGTGGTGGTGCAGTGAGAAGCTGCACCTGCAGGGAGAAGCGGACCAGATAGGTGACCCTAAACTGACTAACAAGGTGTTCCATGCCATCATATTTGGTATAAAGCTGAAGGATCACAGGGATCAATCCCTCCTCTTCAATGGCCATCATCTAAGGGGGTCTGTGTCTGTCTGCCTTCAACATTAATCTGTGCATTTCAGTTCCAGAATCCAGCTTCTGAATCTGGTTCCTGTCTGCTGCCGAGTCCAGTCTGGGACTTCCCCAGCACCTGCTCACAGTATCAGTGGTGGCAGTGATGTGATTGCCATCAGGGGGTTTGGCTCAGTATTGGTTTTGTACATATCATTTCATTATTATTTTCATTAAAATAGCTTTAGTTTTCTTTTCCAAAATTATTCTTTTTCCCTTCCCCTTTGGGAAGGGAGAGGGGTTAATAGAGAGCTTCTGTCATTTGTCTAGTGGCTGGGCCAGCCCTAACCCCTGACATATCCCAACAGAGAAAGAAAAATATACTTTGCTGTACATATATTTGATGTTGCCTCCAGCAGGATATTTTTGTCTGGCCCAGCCTTAACCCATGACACACTGGTTATAAATAGCTCTCTAAAAAGAAGCAGAGGAAGAAAATAGTATGAGATGGCAGGCTAATTCAGTCTCCACCTAGAAAGGTAACTATCTGTGTTATACACCCTACATGTACTTCTCTTTTTGACGTATGTTTCAGAAGTAAATGAAATTTGAAAAATGAAAGGGAGGCTATTTAGGGAAAGGCAAAATTGTTAAGATCCAAATAAGAAGTCACCCCTCTGCTCCCCTTTTTTCACCCTCTGCCACTAATGAAGGTAGAGTCAACACAGCAAGAAATTGGATTTCTGACCCTTCTCCCTTTGAATTCAGTGAAAAAATTCCCATTAATTTCTGCAGAAGTAGGCTCAGATTTTTAATTTGCAGTGTCTATTTCAGTGGAATGTATATTGTCTCAGCAGCACAACTTTGTGCTGCTAAAATCCATTGAGATGCTTTGCAGTGCCATTTAACAGAATGGGCTGGGCTCATGTAAGCTTTAACTGATAGCTAAACATACAGACTGACTGCTTTTCAACTGCTAAATTTTAAGACTTTCCCTTTTTTCACCTTCTACCCTGGTAAAATACATGATGTTCTCTGGGCATTCTTGGTAAAACGAACAAGATCTTTAAGGATATCAATATTGATTGAGTCCTTAAATAATCAGAGAGAATGACACTCACCTTTCTGATGTCATGTCTGTGCAGAGCTCAAGATCTTGACTATACACAAGTGTTATATAAGCTTATAAGTGACTCAGGCCTAGATCAATCATATTAATGCAGAGCAAACCCTCCCATTAAGTGCATTTGAACAAGTTTAAATCTCCCTTAAACTGATTTAGCTTGTGGCCCTTTGTAAACTAAGCCAAGCAATTAAAATATGAGATAAACTGCTTGAAGTATGTCATGTTAAACTGGTGCAACTTTTCTTGCAGAAATATCATTTAAGAACAGAAATTTCAGGCACAAATATGAACCTTTTGAGAGACTGTAACCTGTGAAGAAGATCATAACCAATAACTAACAGAAGATCATAACTAATTTTGCCCCTATATGCTGAGGTATCTAAACTTTATTTTCTGAAGAATGGGATACAGTGGTGAATGGACCTGAACTCATACACAATGTTTAGGAAAATGATAAACACAGTCTGCTGAACATCTTTACCTCAAATCCATTCCAAAAGGCAAGAAATATGTTCAAAGACAGATGGGCTTTCAGTTAAGGCTCTTGTCTGGGGTGTATTTCTATCCTTACTCAGGTTTCTTTTACTACGAATGCCACTTAGGCCCAGATGGAGAGCTCCTTTGGGTGCTCAATTTTTCTTGGCCCCAGCAATTTGATGTATGAGCGTCCTGGAATCCCTGAAAGACCTGGTTTTATGAGGAAAAAAAAAAAAACAAAACAAAGAATCCACAGCACAAGGATTGAAATGCATGTATTCCACTCCGAGCTGAAACCTGCCACATTCAAAAACTGATTCATGTAGCATTAGGAGGTAAAGTTTGAGTCCTTTCTTTTGTATCAAAGTAGGTCTGTAAAGGATGGGGATCTCCAAAGCCAAAGATATGATGGAATTTATGAAGAGGAAGAACAGAAATGCAGCACAATCAGCAGAGGTGATGTACACAGTTATTTGTTTCAGGTCTGACTCCAAACATTTCATGTAACTGCACTTCATTGAGAGCCATTGAGACCGTGCTAAAGCACAGCAATTCCCAAGCAAGTTTTCTGACCCTTCAAGCAGTTGCTTGGACTAGCACCTTGGAAAACATATCTCAGTTTATTTTGACGGGGAACATTTTCCCTCAGTCATAAATGTCTCAATAATCCTTTGTGAATGGCTGAAGTTATTGAAACCTCCTGCACTGCTGTAATGTATTCCTTCCTCTAACAGACAGACTTGTTTTCTGAAGGTTTATTGAAAAATGAAAGTCTCATATAAAATATATTTCACATCATTTAACTTTTCTATCTCCTTTTATAATCCAATGAATTTTATTCATTTAGTAATCTCCTTGTGAGCCTAAGTACTATGGGGCTGAGATTAAAATACAGTGCATCTGAGTCTGGGTTCATAAAATAAATTAAGTCTCTTCTTGCTTATAAGGTTGCAGTCACTCGATTCAGCCAATGCAGATGAGAAATGGGATGCGAGTAAACTGCTGCTAACTGATTTTTATTCTTCTGTGTCTACACAAATCAAGTACAGATGGTTCAGCTACTATCTAAATTAGGGTTGATAAAGCTGACACATCTCTGCAGGGAATCCTTTCTTGAGATATTAAACCTGCAGCCTATATCAGTATTTTTGTAGCACTATGAGCCGATGTGATCAAGTGACAAAGATTAGCGGTGAGCTGATGTCCGTGGCAATTTTTCCTTGCTCTGTTTCAGCAGAGATGGGTACAGTAGTGTAAGTACAGATATGACTGATTGTAAATGTGCTGCCCTTGGCTGGCAGCAAAAAATTAACCCCCCAAATAAAGTACTTATACTTTGATAACCGTGGCTTCCATTGAAGCAGTCCACCTGTGGCTCGAAACACTTGTAGTGAAAAACTCTTGTATACTCCTTAGTTTTCACCAACAGCTGAGAACCAACCAAACAACTTGAGAACTGCTTTGTTTCTTTACCCTGCAACTTCATAGGAAAGTTGCCAAACTTAGCTTCTAATAAAGAACGCATTCCCGTGAAACCGAGTTTGATTGATGGCTTCTTGCAATTTTAAATAATACCCTCTAATGCTTTATTCCAATTCTTAAAATGCTTTTGTTTTGAGACAGCTACTCCTGACAGCTGTTTTAATTCTGAAATAAAGAAGAAAAACCTGTAAGCCAGAAATACAGAGTGAAGAACTGCTCTGCTCTGGTGCCAAAATCCCCCTCACAAGATTTCACCCACAGACAGGCAAGGAAAAAAGCTGCAGGCACCTTTTGAGATCAACTCATTTAGAAAGATCAAAAAGAGGACAGAAGTACAGCTGCGCCCACAACCTTACTTTTTGTGTTGTGCTTTCAGAAAGATTTTAAATATTCCAGCAAAAACTTGCCTTGCGTGAAGACAATGCTACCTTGTTCCCCTCAGTAATTTTCGTTACTATAGTTCTAATGGAGGTAGATCCAAAACCTTGGTGGGTGAGAGAAGTATGGAATGAAAGGAGCTCTTCCATTTTGTTGTGAAGATCTGACACACATACAGTGTGCAAAAGTGCAAATACCTCATCCACTGCGAATACTCCAAATCCACACACAAACCACTTACTGAATATTGCAGTTCTGAGCCATCTTGTGTTGCTAGAAATGAAATCAATACCCTAGTAACTGTTTAATTCAGTAGCCAAAGCATATGAATGTGGTGTATCCTAACATGATCCAGGCACATTCACTTACTTAGGTGGTAATTAAAGCTAAAGCATAGAAAAGATTAAAAATTTAGAATTTTATTCCTTCAGATCTCAGAGACCACTATCTGAGATGATACAGCATTGCAAGCAAGTACTATTACACAGTCTCAAGTGTTTCTTCGTTTAAAATAAAATCTAGGAGAAAAAAAAATGTTGTGTTTTTACTTTTGCTATCTTTGTTATTTTTTTAAGAAGGCTTGGACTGTGGTAGAAGAGCTTTTGGAAATTATGCCACTTTGAACTGTCCTTACAACTCAGACAATGGCAAGATGCTGAAGATAGGATCTATAAAGGCACCGAGCAATGAAGAGCAGTAAAATCTGTGCATCTGCTTGATGGCTAAATAGAGCAGAAGGTTTACAGACACATAAATAAGACAGACGTATGAAACCCAGACATATGCAAGACACTACTTACTTGAATTTCCCATGAAAAGTATTTGGCGTGGTGGTAATTTTGACACCACGTTTGTATAAAACTACAATAGCTAAAAATTTGTTACACTTCTCACCTTAATACGAGAGTTGATTCTCCTCATGAAGCAGGAATAAAAAGGAATTCTTCTTGTTCATGTTCGTCCTCTTGCTGTTTCTTGGTAACATGGCCAGAATGGACTCACCGCTTTGGAGAGAAACAGATCGTTACTTACTGCTTCTGTAGACCACTAGGAAATACTTTCAACAGCAAAACAGTGAAGGAACTGACTGAGATTTATGGAGGTGTTGGACACATTGACTGCTGCTAAGCAAGGGTATTTTGCCCCTGGCCCAAAACTGTTTCTCAGAGACTGGTCTCTTCACATGCCGTTGAATATATCTTTGTTTCTGTGGATGTCTCTTACCTTTGAGACCTTCTAAATGTGGATGTTATAACATTTATTCCTATGGATATAGGAATCAATAACTATAAAATGTTTTAACACATAAAGTCATATGCCAGTAAGGAAATGGATCAAAGGTGTTACAGAGAAATACAAGGAGAACCTCATAGCATTAAATGAAGAGAAACATTGCCTGGATCATCACAAATCAGAATATGACATAACCAGGTAAGTTGAAGGAATGCATGACATCATTCAGTGAGATTTACCTGCCACTGTCAAGTTTCCACGCTAATTTGTGTCTACAAACAAAACTATTTGGAACTGATTTTCTGCTTGTCTTTCTGTTAAGAAAGCTTCCCAAACTTCCTCCTCTTCAGGTCATAACTGAAATATTAATTAGTGTGTAATGTAGACTTACGGGACTTCTAACAAAATGCACAATAGGTATGGATTCAGGATGGTATAATTACCATTCTACTTGGTGAGTAGAGTAAGTTCAAGATTAGATTTTCTTGCTGTATTATACCATTTGAAAGAAATGTCAGACATATCATGCTGAAATGGGATGATATTCTTCCTACACAAGCACAGACAGTGCACTAATGAGCTGACTCTTCTGTCAAACTTGGAACGTTCAGGAGTTGACCAGAGAGCATGTCAAGGAAGCTTCTGTAGTACATAATTTATCTAGTAAATAATAGTAAAACTACCGTCAATTGGTGCTTACCACTCTCCCAAAACAGTGTATTTTCACTAAAAAGGATTGAATAAATGGCATTTTGAAAGTTGTGCTAAAATTTGGAACTTGCAAATTAGTAGAACATCATCAGAAAAACCTTCACTAGGAAATTAGGTAAGTTGGACAAATACATTACAGCATGTTTAGTTGATGAGAGAGAAACTTTTCAGATAGTTTTGGAAACAATAACAGAGTCAGAATAAAGAGTCAGGAATGTCTCATAAGAGGTGAATAACCACTTGCTTTTCCCCGTCATCATCAGAAAATCTGTTGTGTAATGCACAAACAGATGACTCCTTCAGCCTCCAAAGCCTTTTTTGCTGACTAGATGACATACTTATCAGGTGGGCAACTGTCTCACAACAGCAGCACTTCATGACAAAGCTTGGACTCCATTCTTAACTTTAGAATAGTCCGATGATGGTCAGACATGGTTGCCTACAAAGTATGGGGAATAGGACTGTCTATGTGAAATGCCCATTGCATCTCATGACTAAGCTAGATTTATTGTCTTCTATCCAGGTTTAAAATAAGAGGTGAGGGGCGTTTTCATGTCTGTTGTCCTTGAGTATTATATCTCAGAGGAAAGAG
>NW_010399368.1:86669-89169 GCF_000710305.1 Buceros rhinoceros silvestris
GTGGTCCTTCATCCACAGTGCGTAAGATTAACAGTCTCTGCAGTGCTGGCAACATCCTCAGTAGCTGGCATTTGCCTTGTAACCTGACTTGGCTCTATGTGTCACCCTAATGCTCCTGTGACAATAAATATTAATTCATATTCGAACTGTGTCAGTACAAGGCCATACCATTGTATGCAAAACTAATATTTAAGTAAGGGCAGTCATTTAGTAGTTCCAAAGATGTTGATATGAGACAGTCTGGAGATCACTGTATCTCACTCCGCAGCATGGTGTAGGTAAACTGTGAGATATACATAAACTAGGACCCAAGAAACCTGTACAATTACATTGCAAGAGATGATGGAAGGTTCCTCTTTCTCTGGAATGAAACCCCAGCAGTGATGCCAATAAGCATGGGAAACATTTACAACACCGGATAGTGATTTATCACCTGGTTTTCATCCATTGTCCAAAATATAAGTCTAAGTTTGTAATAAAAAAAGGCACATTAAATGATCATAGACTATTGATACTGAAGAAGCCTACGATTAATTGCTGACCTCCCCTTTCAAATGAATGAGCTCCTCTGATGAACTAGGATTAGTGCCACCTCAGACCAAAGATTGTTTATTCCTTAACTTGCAACTAAGCCATGAAAACACCTAATTTCTGCTGTTAGTTCACACCCTAGGTTCCGAAGGTATTTAGCCCTTTAGCTTATTCTGAAGGTATTTAGCCCTTTTCATGCTGTCCAAGTCAGAGCATAACTGAAATGATGACAACTCCTTTGTAGCAAACAGAACATTTAGTAAAAACTTTGTGTGTCAAATAATTGGGTTCACCAACTGTGAAGTTAGGTCAGGAGAAATGAGACATGTGGAGATCTTGTTTTCACTACAACAAAAATAATTCCTGTTATTTTTAATGGTACTTCTAGACTTTTATCCAGAGACAAGTCACAAACAGGATGCCAAATAGGATGCGGCTGAGCAACTTGGTCTTCATTTTCCTTGCAATGGGAAAAATATAAAAGAAACCATACACATTGCAATTTATAGAGCAATAAATGGACTGAATAGCGGAATAAACATCAGTAGAGAACATAAAGATGCCATGAAACATATCCACCAAAATGGTTCAAGTCTCGCTTCCCTGACAAATCCACCAAGAGACATTTTCATTCCTCTCTATTTTTGTAAAACTAAGGATAGTCTGAACAAAGGGAAAAGAGATCATTAAGAGATTAAAAACAAAAGAAGTTTTAACTTCACACATTACATGTCTTTCAGTGATGCTATTAGGGAAATTAATGAAACCCATTTTCTTTACTCTAGGGCTCTGGAAAAGTCATTAGATTGGAATGAATATATAACACTACATCAATCTAATATCAAGAGAGGGAATCGGCAAACCAATGAGCAGATGCAGCTTCAAAAAATTCACCTTAATGGCAGTAATGTAAGTTTCATGAGTTACAGTAGAAAGCAAATTAAAAACAACACAAAGAGACAATGATTCAATGGAGCACAAACACAACAATTAAGTGCCTCTGTCTATTCAGCATCATCTTGACAATTAACAATGACACTTTACTAATCTCAGGATTCGGCTCGTCCTATTTATCTGAATGATACGCTCTCAGTGCACTCTTCCTTCGACAGAGATTGAAGGCATGTTCCCTTAAATAGCCATGCATTTGGTGACTTTGAAATTTCACTAAGGAGCCAGCTTCGCAGAATATTCATTTTGGGGAGGGGAAAAAGGATTTTCTTGTAGGGTTTTAAAATGTAATTACTTTCAAATTGTACCTACGTTTGAACATTAATTTGAAATGGTAGTAAACACTGTTACTCTTTCTAAGTGATGCGTTTTTGTTCTTTTAATTAATTTTAATTGCCAGTATTTGCTTCAAGAGTCACTCTGAAACTAAATTAAAAATAAAACTGATGTGTTAATACAAAACCCAGAAACAAATAGTACAGGTCTCTGTGGAACCAAGAAATTAAGAGAAACTGAAGGCAACAAACAGGCTCAGATGATCTCAACATTAACCACTAAAGCTCCTGCTGCTTCTGTAGTTTCACAGACAAACATCCTTTCTCATTTTTAGAGGTTTTATACACCTTCTGCCTATACTGACACTTGACAGAAACTCAGATTCTTCCTAGAGATGTTGCCCACGGAGTAAAACTGCATGGTGAAGAAAATGCTCCAGAATTCCCATGTATGCCAGTGGGCCCTGGTACTCCCTGGCTATGATGGTCATTTCATATTGCCTTTTGCAGGCAGCTGCAAGCATGTACTACCTGGGCTGCAGGGGAGGCTATCTGAACCCATAAACAGTGTAGCCAGTACTACCTCAACTCTGTGTCAAAATAGTCATACGCTTTCACAGCTTAGCCTTTGGAGCTAGCTTTTGACCAGGTGGCCAAGTAAAGGAAAGCCACAGCCATGTTCCCCTTGAGCAACTGCAACCTTAAAGAGAGGGTTTTCAATCCAAGGTTGAGCACAGCATCTT
>NW_010399368.1:89286-90323 GCF_000710305.1 Buceros rhinoceros silvestris
TTTCCCTATCAACCCCTACTTCTTTTGGAAGGAGGAAAATAACTAAACTCCACTGTCTTGAAGTCAAATTCTAGCCTTTGATTCAAAAACTTAGAGAGATAAACTTCTAGCTCTAAAATTAAAACTCCTTAGTCCTTAGATAGGACTAAGGCAATTCCCATATGAGTGACACATTAATACCAATGTTTAATTCTTTGTGCATATATCTGCACAGAAGTAGAAGAATTCTCGATTCCTATTTTGCTCTGTCACAGTCCATCCTGTATTATTTCTCTTCTTTGTAATTTAGAATGGTCCATAGTCTAATGAGGAGTCAAATACAGTGTGTCTGAAGCAACCAAGCACTCACTATGAATATCAAACACCAAGTCAATGGTTCACTGGAATCTGCTTCTTGGAAATCTTCCTTGCAAAAAATGACTTGCTGCTAGTGAGCAGCAGTGACTGATGTCCAGTGCAAAGGATACAATCAAACTGCTGATGTCATAGCAACAGTAACAGATACTAAGATCACTTGGCAGATGGTTAACCTTAAGCAGGATGCTCAGATCTTCAGAGTATGCGTAAAGGAGCATAGAGTTTGCATACTGGCAAAAATAATCACTGGTGCAGGGACTGTAACTGATACTGTCTAACAAGTGCCCCCGTTGAAAAAAAAAAGACTGAGTGACCCAGCACCTTTCTGACAAATACGATATTCCCAACAATAGTCATCAATCTCCACTTAAGATTGAGTGTGACAACTGACTGACTTGCCGTAAGAAACAGGCTTGCAAACAGTATGTGTTGCATCTTCCCTTGAATACACTCTATTTTGCAGAGTGGTAACTGTCATCCACTAAATTTAACGAACACCAAGTATACAGAGGAGATTTACAAGCCTACTCCTTTATTGCTACTGCAACTATGTTTTTGTAATCAACAAAAGAACTATACTGTAAATGTATTTTATACTTTTCCTGACAGAAAGTTTTATAGCATTTTATAAATGTCAAGAAAGGTGGGGGAAAGAAAAAAAGGGGGGGGGGGGGGGAAAA
>NW_010399368.1:90407-100873 GCF_000710305.1 Buceros rhinoceros silvestris
GGGGGGGGGGGAAGAAACCTGGAGGAAGTCTGGTTTAGTTATTTATTTTTGTCTCTTGACAGCTGCATTCAAAAGGCCAGGATACTATTTGTGAATAAATGGAATGACTTCAGAAACTAATAAATTCCTCTGAAAGGAAGAATTGAAGAGGCTTGAGCAATTTGGTGCTAAAGAGTTATTGTAATTGTTAACCAAAAACACAGCTTCTGGGTTGTGCTTTAACACATAGACTGGGGAACTAAAAAGTTTACATTTTTAATAAGGTCTTTCTGTAGTGTTCTTTTTTAAGTGGGTGCTTGAAGCAGATTCTGACACAGTGGTGATCACTTATTCTTTCTCCAGCAGATGTTCACCCATAAGGACAGTGGTAGTCACTCTCACCAATGAAATGAAGAAAGTTCAGAGTCGTGGTAGTAATTAGTTGCTGGACAAGGCACTGGTAAAGGCTCCTGGTCAGCAGCAAGCAGGTTGCACTGGAAGGATTCTGACTCAGCGAGGTGCCTTTGCCGTGGTTCTGCAGTCATCAATATTTAAGTTCCCAGATGCACCAGCACAGCATTTTAAATTTGATTCAAACATACATGTGTTATTGCCCCTCTGCTGAGTTTAGGGTGTGGTTCCACATTACAGTTTCATTGATGCTACTGCAGGCTCTTGCCAGGATATGCTTACCGCTCTGCTCTCCAGTCCTATGTACTCCCCACCGTGTGCTGGAAACAGTGGTCCTGTACTGATGTCATTCTGGCAGTGGCAGTGAGCTGCTGACAAGACATGGAGGAGCAGAACTATTCTTTCAGCAGCAGCAGCTTGGTACTACAAGGTTGCTGTAATGTGAAACTGAATCCTTAGCCAGAATACCTGTCTTTGGGAGTATGCTCCTGCTCTAACAATTAGAGTGCTGCAGGTAGGCAGAATCTGATGCAGCGTGAAGTCTGATGCAACAAGTACACCCATCTGAGTATTTTTAAAGAAACTTGAACTAGCAGTGTGGCTGATACCAGTCCACATAGCTGAGATGTTTTTGAGGTTGCGTTAGGAGATCGGAAACTGAATTTCCTGTATCATTGAACCACAGCCTTAGGCACGATGCCTCCTGAGACTGCTTATCAGCTGGTGGACCTTATGCATACCCTGTCGCCCAAGGCAGAGCCTCAAATCCCCTGAATAATTAGAAGAGAAAGAAATAACACGAGCAGAAATGTTTCACATTTAGGTAGCAGAAAGCTTTCTGAAACAACCACTGCTCTTCTTATTAATCTATTCTTAGCATCAGTCTCCACATGCTAGCTCTGGTGGACATGTCCCCATCTATAGACAGCTACACTAATGTATCTCTGAGGCATCACAGGAATTAACTAACACCTTTCCTCTGCCCTTTTACAATAGAAGCATTGTTGCTGCTCAGGTCTAAAAGAGACTCAATTTTGAGACAAATTTGTTATTCCAGTGTACATAAGTATTGTTTTGTTTTGGCTTCTAAAATGACTGTTCTTTGTCCTTTACAGTAGAGTCAATTCCCCTTTTTATTTTTTTAATGTGGTAAAATACCTGTTTTATTATTACCTCCAGATTTAAAGGTGGACTCTCAACCACGATACATATTTCTTTGCCTTTCCTTTAACTCTTTCAGCTGGAGCTTATCACATAAATTTGTCATAAATTTGCTACTTACCTCAGCCTATTTAAAGCCAACAAAAAATATGCATCCACCCAGAAAGGTGCAGGATGTCTTAGATGCTTTGCAAGTATGTTTTATTTGAATGTATAATCTAAAAAGGACTCGGATTAAGCTTCTTTCATTGTGGGTTTATCTTCTCTGGATTAGCTACTCGTAAGATGTGCAAACACTGGCAGTTACCACAGAACAGCTGGCAACAATCTGTGTGGCCTCATCACTCTTACTTTTTTGACAGATGTGTGACTCTCATCCATCTTTCTGACAGACATCCATTTATTCACCAATTTATCTATCACTGCCCATGATCACAAGCAGTTATCTTGCCAAAGCCCTACATATAATATGCCTTAAGAAGCCCTTCTACTCCTCTTACTGTTCTGGATTTTACTGGTATGAACACCAGAGGACCTGAGCAGATACCTATATGAACAGCTTCCACTCTTCCTGCATTGCTGTAGAACTACCTTGGAAGGAAGTTTCATACAGGTGAAAAACACTTCAGGGCCTGAAATTTTTGGTCTTTATGGTCTGGATCGTAGACCCTGGTTTCAGTAAAGAAAGTTATTCCAAACTTCGAGATGCCCTGCAAAAATGGGGTGATAGGCAGGGCCATTTCTTTGGCTACAGATGTTTCTCCACTGACCCCTACTTATCTTCTTGGGATTTCTGGGGAAAAAAACCCAACAAAATACTGATAACTAGTAATTAAAGTTACTAAATATCAACATCTGAACATAAGACAGAAGGAAACTTGAATGCTTGCACTTTTTTGGCTTACAATTTAATGTTTAAGGACCGAGTGGCGTGTGCTTGTAGACGAGCAGATCTCGCAGCTCAAAAGCTGAACCTTACTGGGGTTTTTGCCTCTGAAGATGCTCTTATTCAGCACTTCGGTGAAATGTCTTTCTGATACTCAGAATGAAGCCTAGCAGGGAAGGGGCAATACACATTTCTCCTTGCCTTGTACACTTCCAGGAACACTCTGAACTGTAAAACCTTTTTGCTCCTGCACATCAAAGCTGGTTTGCATTTTCCACATGTATTACCTTGTTATAATCTGTATCTCTTCCTTTACCTTGCAGTGAGCTCTTGGTGACATAAAGTCATGTTTGAAAACCTGCAAGAAAAAAAGAGGGGAAAAAAGGGAGTAAGGTTTATGTATTTAATAGAGAACTGCTGTTATTATCTCTTTAGGCCAAAATAACAATGTTAATATCCGAGATCCCAAGAGTAGCTAACTGACCTGAAACTGCCAGCCCTGTTCACACCTTCAATCACACACAACCTCATTTTCTTTACTTCTGGAGTAGGTACTACTCAGTATGCAGAAGCATGAAGCAGCATAACACAGTATGAATACACATGGGCTTAGGCTCTGCTGTTTCTACTCATGATGATTAATATTGTACTAGAGCTGCGTGAAAAATGGATTTCTTTGTTTGTTAGCCAACAAAGTAAACAAATGGAAAAAAACTGGGGACTGAATAAATATTCAATTCTAGGCATTTAATTTTTTTTTGGTCTCCATTTTCTTTATTTTTAAAAGGAAAATTTGTCTGAAGGCACAATTCAGAAAGAAACGTATCATATCAAAGTATTCTGAGTGGAAAAAGACAAAATAAAAGAGCTTTTTTCCTTTGTGAACTCAGGTTTGCTCAGGCAGTCTGTTTGCTGAAATCAGTTTTAATTCACGACTTAGGCTGCAATTATCCTCTGGTTTTTGGTGTCATATTGTTCCTCGGCCTTTCCATCGCTAAATGCCTCTCGGGGCAGTGTTGCCCTTGTCTGCTCTCCTATTGCTGCCTACGGGGCTGGCACCTGGCAGATGCCCCCGACCTCCCCACGCCTGAGCTTTCGGCCACCCTCGGGCAGCTGGTGGGACATATCAGCCAGCGGCACCTGCCCTGGCAGCCAGGTGCTGCAACGGGAACTGAATGAATCACCAGCCCCTTCTGGTTTAATTTTTTCTTAAAAGTAACGCTCACTGTTAGAGTCAGTGTGTGCCATCAGCCAGCGACCCAGCCAGTAACAGCTTCAGCACCCTTTCTGCTACACCATGTTTCTGAAATCTCCTGATCTCTCTGTATTGCAACTGTTTAAAGTCCCTTTTATTCAGAGTCTGAGTGCTTCTACATGTGATGGGGGTGTGTGGGGAAATATTTGCTTCAAATGCAGCATTATTTACCATTTGAAAAAAACCGAAACGAACAAAGAGCTTCTTATCTCCAACCCATGTAACTTTTACCTTTTGGGCTCATAGAGTTTGGTTTAAAACTTTTACAAGCTTACTTGAAAGCAAGTTAGCTCATTTTGCAAAATACTAAATAAAGACCATAAAGAAAGATTTAAAATAGAATCAAAGATTTGGGACATACGAAAAAAGACTTTCCTGACAACACCAGCAACAAATATAGGTGAAGAGATCTTGGATCACTGTCATCTTCCCTCCTTGCTTTATTTCACAGCTCAGTGCACGTCTTCTCATCTCAGTGGTGTGAGGTGGCCATTTAAGGGTCATTTCAAACACAGCGTGCAGTTGTGAATGTATCACCATTAACACAACACCTGCTATCAACAACTGTGCTAATCTGCTCCACACATGAGCACCTTACAGAAGCCTTAACTGGTCTTGTGTTTCCAGCTGGCAGTACGTAGCCTGCTGATTGTGAATGTGTCTTTGCTGGACGGTATAAGAGACAATGAGTTGCTCTTTACCTTGAACTCAATCTGCTTACAACTCCTGCCATCACCATGGTCGATGGGCTGCTAGGGATTCAAGTGTGCAGTTTGGGATGGAGGGAAGAACCATCTTCAGCTTAGGAAAGAAAAATTTCCGGTTTGACTAGAGTCTGTTGTAAAACAATCTGTACTAACTGGTACAGTAACATCACTCAACAAGCAGTATTTTCCACTGAGAGAAGATACCGGGTCCTGAAGGATTCTGGTTACCTGGGACCGTGCAAGAACCAACAATGAAATAAACAACCAGAAATGGTAGGTGGAGTCTTTGTGGAAGGGCATATGGCTTCCAATCCTTTGCAATACTTGACCCAGTTTGCACAGCCATGTAAGATGTAACTTGTACCTTCTCCAGTACTGGGTTTTGTAGCTTTCTTGGAGCCAATGGAAGTGAAGGAGAGCTATGGTTTTCTCTATGCACGAGATGTTATGCTCTGTGCTGATAAGCACTTTGCACTTTTTCACTTCCTTTCTCATAACTTCATATCTCATAGCATTAACAGGAGGTCTGACCTACTGGTGTTTATCTGTTTTGTTACTTGCTTTATCTGTGTCATCCCTCTGAACTGAAACACTGAGATGGTGTTCCTTGTTACCTCAAATAAAATCTTCATTATTGCAAAATGCATTTCATTCTGCAGTCTTAAAAATTCATAGCTGCCCACATGCATAAGCACATAAACACCAGACATCACTCATGCTGCTACTTCATAAGGCTTCACTGCACTGAGAAACAAATGCAGGCACAGCTGATGACACCAGATCACAGGGCTCTCTTAGGACTTCCTCCAGCCACCTGCTTCTAGACACAAAATACCTTCTCTTTCCTTCTGAACACCCTGGGGCAGGGAACTGTTGGCAAACAGCTCTGCATTTGGTGCCTTCGACATTCAAATGTTTTGTTCTCGCTGGTCTTTACCCCCCACCTCCCCAGCCTGCTTTCCAATGCAACATCATTAGCTCTCAGTACTCTACGGGCATGGAAATGAGACTGCGTGGCTGGCGATTACTTGAGATACCATCCGATGGCTGATGTTCAGCTGATCTGGGCTGCCTCCGCACATTCACCTTCATTCATGTGACCCACTTCAGCAGCTTATACTAAGAAAAAGGTCATTCCTGGTTTTCCAAAAGCCACTGCCCCATTCACTAGAGAGGACAAAGGATGCTGAGAGTGCCTTTGTGGGGGGCTGGCCCGAGATACTCGCAGTTCCTCTCTTACTGTTACAGTGGTGCAATGCAATGCAAGGTCCCGAAGGATCTTTTTCATTGCCTCAACACATGTTGAGCACCACAGTCGCCCATGTTGAGTGCACACATTTGGGTACAAGGACATTCTGCTGGCTCAGGATTGACAGCAGCTATAAACCAGCAATTTTCACCCAAACCAGCCAAACCTCCTAACGCAGCTGTTGTGAGGGTGGCACAGACTGGCACACATCGCTTTGCAGTAACTAGCAAAGTGAAGAAGGCATGGAGGATGAAGCACACCAAACTCACAATACGTGACATGAAAACACATCCAGAACCACCTGCATCGACATCCAGCTTGCACTGAAATCTGGACCTCCCAGGCCCTTTACCAGGCTCATTTCTTGATCCAAATTCAATTCCTGACCCTTCCTGCTCATGAAATTTGTAGAGATCTCTGCACTTCCCTCAGGAGAAAAGCCAAATTGTCACAAGAGTTGTATAATATTCATGCCTATATTCAAACACTATAATCCAAGGTTATAATTATGCTGTTAAAATTTTAAGGTTTCAGCAAGCATAAAACTCAGGTATTTCTGCCCCAAAGGCACAGGCTTACACTGGCTGAACTAAAGAGCTATTGTGGGAGATTTTATTCCTCTAGGACTTTGTGGGCCGCACCGGAACGATTACGAGTTATCTAGGAGAAGGTACCAAAAAAATCACACACACTACTCTACTCTTTCCTAATTCTCACTAGACTTTTTCTTCCATGGCTTCTTCACCCCCTGGGATTCCCTGCACGCACTCTGTCTCACTCATTTAAAATGCTCCTGGATATTTTTCTCTTTATCTGCCAGGCAGAGGGATTTATCAAACATACTATCCCTGAAGCAGGCTGCTATTTTTTTTCCCTTTGAGAGGTCAGCAAAAACAATTTTTGCCCTGCAGAATACACTTTTCTAAAACTTTGCACCTTGCTGATGGGATAGCTGATCTCCTCAACCCACTCGTCTCGTAGCGCTTGGTTCAGTCTTCCCAGTCTGCTTATCCTTGCAGAACAGACTACAAAAATTACAGCCTTCATCATCAATCAACTGAGAGCTCGAGGCAAACTACTGTGGTCCCAAGTGTGTGAGAGATATTTCCATTCTAAATAAAAATGTGTACAATTTTAATATGGGGAATATATACTGAACTTGCAACACGCCTTCTTTATTAAAAAAATAAAGCACATACAACTAATGTTGGCAATAATGGCAAGTTGTCTTCTATAACAATCAGGTTTAATTGTTCATTCTGACACACTCCAGCACTCTATTAAACACAGATTACTCAGGACTGAATAAATGAATACAAAGCAAGCTGGCCCACCGCGCTGCACACATCAGTGGAAATAATGAATTACATCATTTCATGAAAATGCATAAAGGGCCAGGGAAGGTCAAGAGCTTGTTATAATTTCACGTTGGCCATTTCTGCTCCGGTTTTCTAGAGCAGAATGTGTTCTGGAAATGCTTTAATTTTTGCATGAGATGTCATTCTATTTTTTATACAGGATTTTTTTTTTTCCAAATGAAAACTTTATATAATTCAGGTAGTGGGATATTTGCTTTTAAATGTTTTAATATTCTACAGCTCATCTTATTTACTAAGACACATATATAAAGAGATTTTTTGCTTCTCCTTTGCTAGTGAACACACAGCAGAAGACATGTATCAACCAGCAAGAGGGAGTGGACTTGGATAGTAAAACATTTGTGGGGTTTGGTTTTTTTTTTTTTTTATTGTTGTTTCTTTTGCAGCACCTTGACTTCCCTACTAGTAGCAGGACCCTCTTTTGCTAGATGCAGCATACAGCTGCAGCAAGATGCAATCCCTGCACTACAGGTTTTGGAATTTACAGACACACAAAAACTTAATTGAAAAAATAGCAAGGCTTGCTGAGTTGTGCTTTACAGACCTGGTTAGTTTGTAAGATAAAGTATAATGGAACAAACCCACCAACAAATAAGGACACTGTGCACATTACTGCCTTACGTACTAATAAACTGTGCAGCTATTACACGGGTAATGTTCTGGAAAGGCATACAGTATATAAATGATTCACATGAACGGTGTTTGGTTTACTAATCCCATCAACCTTCTTGTTCAGTCCAAGGGACAAACTCACGTTTCTGGTGATATCCCAAGCCTGTAATTGAATAGATAACATGCCGTTTTCCCTTTGCTCATGTTTTGACATTTTCGGAAGTTTATGCATTTGAAGGCTATTAAATTCCTGGAAAGTGGAAAGGCAGAAGCTGCTGCTAATGGTGCTAATGCTTGCCAACAAAATAGTTACCCTTTAAGGCATTTAGGAAAGCACCGAGAGCTCTACAACATGCTATGTAAGATTTTCATCAGTCTAAAAGCAGGTCATTCGGAAAACCATTTACAAATGTGTGTCAAATAAAATCAAGAGCTCAAACTGTTGCTTTGCACAAGAATATGACTGTAAACTATGACTCAAAAGGCTCTTTAGGACAGCATACATAGAGGTTGACCCCAGGCCTCTTGAAATCATCAAAGCCTGTTACTGGTGATGGAGACTCCAACAGCAACCCCCTACTTATCTGGGAATAATCTCAGTCCTTTTCTGTACTATTTTTATCATTCATATTTCAACAACAAACTGAGGCCGTACACTGAAAACCTACACTTCCCCACTCAGCTTTCCACTGTACACCCCCACACAACTGGGCACAGATCAGATTGACTCTTCGAAGCTTCAAGTCATCAAATATTCTCTCAGTTTCTGTGGGAGAATTCACAGTAGCATTTGCCAGCATGAGGACGGATGTTCTCTCTGCCCTACAGCAAGAGATGATCTCTTCCCCAAAGGAAACACAAGGCTATATATTTTTGTAGCACAGATGCCTCTTAAAAACGTGGCCAGATGGGTCTGTGGCTCTGCAGAACGGGGGAGGCAGCATCATGCCCCAATGAACAGAGCACAGGCTCACCAAAGTTATGTGCAAATGTGTTTGGGTAAAAGGACTATCACACAGCTACAGTGGGTAATTCTCAGGTCTCTCAGGCCTCCATCATGCCTACCATTAGGGTTTAGGAGAAGGCTTGAAGGAAGATTCTGTAGCCTCTACCTAACAGGAGGTCTCCAAAGCCTTCTTCTGAAGCACCAGCTGCTGATGGACTGTGTAATAAACAGGTTTGCATCCTGATGATCCCTCAGCTCTGGAGGGAAGCTGAGATGAGACATGGAGCTGAAATTCACTTATGCCAGGTTTCATAGTGCCAGACCAGTAAAGACACCACTGTCTCTTTTACTCTCTTTGCTACAGCTTGTCTAAAGCCTCCAGGGATGTCAGTAAGTACATGAAGGTTTTCTTCAGGAAGTTACATCAATGTTTGGGACACAAATTGATAACAATTGTAATCATTCATATAAGTTGCCTCTTCTGCATCTCCCACTGGCCACCACAAGCCCCAGTGATTGCTGACAACTGTTGGATCTGCTGATTATCCAAGGACCCTGACTTTGGGGCACAGCAAACACTGCTCCAAACAATTCCCATAAACCTACCTCCTTCAGAAAGCTTTTTCTTCCACCCTGGATCAGAGCAAAACTTGAGGCAACTCGAAACTGGATTAATCATAAGACAATAAACACAATATTGTATAGCAACAAAAAAACCCCTGTAAGCGATCAAAAAGCACTGCTACAGTTTGGCATCCTGAATCCAAAGGATCCAAGTTATGTCTCCACTCCCTGATACACTATATCATGTATTCTTTTATAAACTACCATCTCCCATTGTGTAATTTTAAAATGATTAATTACTTCATCCATACACAATGGGCACACAAGCTCCAATCATTAGCAACACCATGTGTTCAGTTCATGCCACAAGTCTTTAAATAGTATTTTGGTCTGCATATAAAGCCAGCGTCTTCTGCAGTATCTTGTCCAGACACGTGGCAGTCCTTTGATAGAAAATAGGCATCCTGCTCATTAATTTTCTAGCTGTTTATCAGTCATACTGTCAGGTCCCCATTATTTCCATTGCATGACTACAATTAGTGTCTTTAGACCTCCTTAGCTTTGCTCCAGGCTACAGTGCTGACCTCTGCTGGTTTAAAGTTTATTCCAAAGGTTATTAATCTCCCAGGTGTTATACTTTAAATCCTTAGTGGGGGTTTTCTATGCACTCTAAACAAGCCTGCAAAAAGTAACATGCATCTCAAAAGCATAGAGCTTCACACTGAGGGAGCTAAGTAGGAATCATCTCAGGTTATTATGCTCAGATTCATTGGCCTGGTAGCAGTGAAGCAAATCACACGATACCTGGATGGGCAGAATATCAATTTGCTAAAGATGTTTGACTGACACTCAGAATATCTCTCTTCATTTTTCACAATGTCTTACCATTGTTGACAAACTGAATATGTGTCTATTACAAAACTCATCTTCTGCCCCTACAAAACACACACCAAGAAGCTGACAGCAAACCAAGATTACATGTGGTTGAACATGTACCCATGACAAACTCCAACCCTTACCTCTACACATTAATTATCAAGTGTAACATCATTGTAACCTGAACTCTTACTACAAACTTCTGCCCTCATACCTGCACAACGCTGAGAACATTAGAGCAGGTTGAACAACCAATCATCCATTACAAATTCCCCATGTGGAGTATTTCCACGGGAGTACCTCTGCTGTGGGAACATCAAGATCAGGCAATTGTTTAACACGTCCCTTCCACACCTGCTCCCCAATACCTCCTGCCTTGTGCAGGTCGCTCCTTCCCAGTGGCACAGGCCCCAACCCTCCCCGCTCCCCCCGAGCCTTCCC
>NW_010399369.1:0-5989 GCF_000710305.1 Buceros rhinoceros silvestris
TATATCTTCCTGGCCCCCCTTTTGGTGACAGTAGGATAGCCCAATATTGGCAAGCCCGCTAAGTCTCTTCACAAACAGCATTCATATCTACAAAGATCTGTTTGTACACTTATTTTGGATCGTTTTTAAGTGGCTGTCCTTTTCATTTTTTTGCATCACAGACGCTCAGGGTTTTCAAGCAAAGACTTAAGAGAACTTGATTGTTATTCCGCAGTGCTGATAGGAATCTAATTCACAGATGTCTCCCAACTTTATTTCTGTAGCAACAAATATTTGCATAAGAAAATGTAATTTTCACCTCTATGAGTGTAGCTGTAACATGTGTGGGAGATGCTACTGGTTTTAATAGGCCACACTGACTGATTATTCTGGTCTCTTTTTCTCTAGTCTCTAGTCTTACCTGCAAGGTAAATGCTTACTGCATTTAGTAACAGCAGGGCTTCACCCGACCAGAACACAAAACGGCTGCAATACTATTCCAGAAGATATCCCAGTTTAAGAGTGTTAAAAGAAACATCATTATGCATTTTTTCTGGACTAATTTGATTTTTTCTCACAAAACTCACTATAAAGGTTGAAGAGTTTTCATGCTCCCCTAGGAGGATTTCTTGGTTGCTTTCAGTTTTCTGTAGTTGATTTTTTTCCTTTGTTTCTGTTTTCTTTCTCTCATTGTTACATTTTTTATTTTTCACTTGTGATGTTGCAGGAAATGACAAAACTGGTCAGAATTGAGGAAAAATAAATGAACCTTGAGATTATGTGGCTTTGTCTGAAACAATTCAAGCTGATAAAAACATTCATTTTGTTTAAAAGGTCATTTTTCACTAATGCGCATAAAAGTTCTAATTTATTTCTCCTCTCTAGACTTATCTGCTATCATCCTGAACCTGAGAAGAATTTTTTTTTTTAATCCCAAAGAATAGCACCAGGCCTAACCTCCAGTGTTATTTCCTAAATAGGCAAATATGTCCCCACACTTGTCCCAGGTAAGGAGGAGAAAAATTGGTTCTATTAGAAAAACTGGTTTGTTTTAAAACAACCAGTCGTGATTTATTCCTCTATGATGTATTCCATTTACGTTCGCACATCTTATTGGTTGTGAAAACTATGGCAGGCTCTCCATCCCTTTAAGAGCCGCACGGGGAGCGGGGTACTTCTGGCGGCTTGCGCCGGCTTGCTCGGGGCTTCTACTGGCGGCTTGTGCTTGCTTTTGCTCTGGTTCTTTCTCAGAGTGCCTGTGTGCCTACACCATCTCTTGCTGACCAGCAACTACAGACCTGCCCGGACCCTTGCGGCTGTGGCTACTACCCCCTGCACCACACGGGACGGACCCTCGCTACTGCTGCTGTGATCTCCACGCCAAACGAGAACTGCCTTTGCTGCTGCAGAGCGCTGCTGCTTCTTCCCTGCCGCGATCCTACCGCCAGCGTGTTCCGGAGCTGCTGTTCCTTTGCTGCCGTGACCCTCACTCGCTTGCTACCGGGGGCCTCTGCTTACACGTTTGTGTTTGCTCCAGCCACCGCAGCTCAGCTCTGCTCCTGCAAACCCGCCAACCACATGGCCACTGCCATTTTTAACTGCTTGGTATATTTTCTTTTTCTTTTCGCTTTTGTTTCCCTAACCGCGTTTAACTCTTGCTATACCATCACCCATAAACCTGGTAATATCTCATTTGTTTTTCTGTATACAAAATTTTTCTAGTGTTATTAAACTCATTTTAGTTTCCCAAACTTAAGAGGTCTCACAAACTTTCTTCTTACCTCTGCTTTTAACCCTTTTTCTCCTGGAACAGGAGAGAGGTTAACTAGAGAGAGGAAGAACTCATCCCGTAATTGGTGTACCCTGGCCAACCGGTGACAACACTTTTCCCCAAGAGCAGAGGATCCCTGTTTGTAAGTTGAAATAACTCCTGGAAAACTTCCACAGGAATGGATTCCACATGCCTGATTTCCCTTTTTATCTGTTGATCTCACAGACAGTCTGTCAACAGTAGCAAATGTAAATTTTTGGTAGCGTGCATGCTCCATTCTGCAGAGAACAGTAGCAGTCACCAGGGAAAGGCAGGAGCAGGAGTTACATTCAAGGATGGATCTGACTCTTGTATCCGTGTCTGCCATTGCTCACAGAGGCAGATTTTATGATGTTGCCATTTTAGATCTTTCTGGTTTAAGAACTTGATACTGTAGGTCTTGTTTCCTCTTTTAGTAGCCCCTGGAGTGTCTCAGATATTACTTTATGTTATTGATAGCAGAAGTGACCATAGTCTCTGTGGTATATGGCACATTTGTTGTGAAATTGCTATAATTTACTGTTAAATCTAATCTGTGAAAAGAAACCAACTGCACTACACATTGTGTACGTATTAGAAAAAGAAGGGAACAAAACACCAATAACTCAAAATAATGGAAGTAGTAGGTTTTCTTCTGTGGAATCACAGACTGCTCAATTGCAAGCCCTGTAAATTGTGGCCAACCTCTCCAGACACTAGGGGTCTTCAAAAGGTCCGTTGTGAATTTTTCTGCTGTGAAACAAATTAATGTTCTAAAACCCACCAAACTATGTCAAAATTTTTAACACAGTAGTAAAAATACATTTCATTTCCTTTATGGCTTAAGCATAGCTCTCATTGCCATATAGAAACTCGGTTTGCAAGTCCAAAACCCGTCTTATGTTCTACTAGGGTAGTTTCTGTGCCAAATCATGTAAAAAACAGTATGTCCCTGCAAATAGTTTGACTTTGAATTCTTACCTTTCATTCCTTGTAGCCCTTCAAATCCCATTAAAAGGCATCACAGGTGTTTGAATCCAATCCATTTACTTCTTATATCATTCCCCCATAAAAATAATCTTGTCAAGAAGCAGCAGAGTTATTAATTATTGCCTTTTCCCAAGAGAAAGCAGTTGTGCTGCTGACGAAAATTAGACATAAGCCAGTCCAAACCTAAGTGTCCCCCAACACCACTTGAGTTTCATCTGTGATTAGACCAGAAATTAGACCAAATCTTTAATGAAGGTCTGAAATACTGAGATAATATTTTATTTTTATGTATGCAAATTTTACTTATGGGTTCCAGATGGAATTGCAAATGATTAAACACCAACAGGGTTTGTTGCAGTATTTCAGAACCAAAATCTGAATAGCTCTAAGAAAATCTCTCCTTGCAAGTTCTCCAGATTTCTTCTAAAACTCAGACTATTCAGAGTTCAGCTGAACTCTGCCTACTTGTAAAAATTTATATTTTTAAATGAATGGAATCTAAAGAAAGAACATTTATAATTTTACCAACTTTAATGAAAAAACATGCCAAATGTGTTTTCAGTGGCAACCAGGGTGAAAAGAGAAAAAATGAGACATGGAAGACTTGGAAAGGTGTGTGCAGAGAGAAGTGAGAATACTGAATCTATCATTTTAGTGATAAAGTTCTGATAGTTACAGGAGGAGAAATGCTCTGTGTGTCATGGTGGTTTAAATCCATATGGAAATTTTTAAGACCTTGGTTGGCTTTAGTAGCTGCTGGATCGCTTTCTTAATGAACAGGGAGAAATAGAAAGAGATACAGAGAACTACTGCTATCTGCCTTGTAATCAGCTATCAGTGAGCAAAAGTATTTAAGATCCAAAACTGCACAATGCAAAAATTTACCAAAACCAGCCTATCCGACAGCTTGGCCCTTTACCTTCTCTTCCTAAGTGCTAGCAGTTACTGTAAGAACTTAAGCTGGAAAGAACTTAAGCTTGAAATTAATGGTGTACTTTATTACATGCTCTGATAATGAAGAATTTTGTGAAAGTATGTGAGTAACTTTCCAATTGCTTTAGTCGAGGAACTGGAAAAGCCAGAAAAATTGAGTCTATCAGCAGGGCTTTGTTGTCTTTGTATGTAACATCAACCGACATACTCAAAAGCAAAGAATTACGTGCAAATATAAATAAACCAAAGTTAACTTGGTGCATGCAACCTTTCTAACCATTTTAAAATTGTTATAAAGCATTGTACCCTGTGAGTCAATTAAGAAATTAATGTATACGTTTTAAAAATAGGAATGCCACATTCTCAGGAAAACTCAAATAGGGCATGACTGTGTAATTTACTCTTATAACACCTAATTCTCTTCCTGCTTTGTCTGGAAACCGAACTACCTTCCATTTCCTCTTTGTAACTTGGAGCAATTAAAAATCCATTATACTTCCCTCTCTCCAATGACAGTACATAAATTAAGATTCAGCAGTGTTGAAACACATGCGAAAAGTGATACGACCCTTTCAAAGTGTCACTTACCTGCAATGCAAATTTCTCCTGGGAAATCAGAAATTCAGCAAATATTTTTCATTTAGAACTCAATCTTTTACAGCTAAACAATGCTCATTTGTTGATTCACAGTTCAGAAGTTACTGAGGTCTTTGTTTTTGTTAATCAAATATGCACTTCTCTCGTTATTTTTATACCCCAGAAACTCCCAGTAGTCAGAATCAAGGATGCCTCAGTGCCTCCCAGCACTGAGTGCTGCAGAAATATGCAGCCAGGCCTTCGCTTTAAAAGTGTCCATTTCAGTAACTAAACAAGATGTAACATGAAGCTAATTGTGCTGAAGTTTGTATTTACCTTTTTTCCCCTCTTGTGTTTACATATTACTGTTATATATACATGTATATGTATATAAAATTAACCTAAACCATTGTTCATCAGACCTTTCACTCAAACTGAGTATCACCTGGTTGAATCAAACCTCATAACTGTGAAGTTGCATGAATCCAGGGCCTACAAACTGGAAAAAGTACTTGTAGTTAGCCTAGGTCAGATGTATAACTTTCTGCAAGCACCTGGCATTATCTCTGTCTTGATTAGTGCTTTTCATTTTTACATTTATCCAGTGAAAAAATTGTTCTTCTAAGCTTTTCTGAAGATGCTACATGAGTTTTCCACTTATTCTCAAACCTTGGCAAGTGCTGCGAGGTGTGTACTGACAATAATCATAGAAATGTTGCCAGGAAGCAACCTCTACAAGTCATGTAGTCGAACCTCCTGTTTAAAGAACAGCCCGGTCATACAGGGCTGAGGTCCAGGGGTCAGAAAGGCCCAGGCATGGCTGGAAGTGAACTTGACAAGGGGCATAAAGATTAACAAGGGCTTCTATAGGTATGTCAGCCAGAAAATGACAGTCAAAAAGAGTGTACTCCCCACCCCAATGAATACAACCAGCAAACTGGTAACAATAGATGAGAAGGCTGAGGTACTCAGTGACTATTTTTCCCTCAGTCTTCACTGGAAACATCTCTTCCCACACCTCTCAAGTTGATGGACCACAAGACAGGGACTGGGGGAGCAAAGTCCCACCAACTGTAAGAGAAGATCAGGTTCATGAGCACCTAAGGAACCTGAACATACACAAGTCTATGGGACCTCACGAGACACATCCCAGAGCCCTGAGAGAATTGTCTGATCTAGTTGCCAAGCCATTCTTCAGGATATTTGAAAAGTCCTGCAGTCAGGTGAAGTCCCTGGTGACTGGGAAAAGGGGAAACATTGCATCCATATTTACAAAGGGTAGAAAGGAGGATCCTGGGAACTGCTGGCATGTCAGCTTCATCTCTGAGCCTGGGAAGATCATGGAACCGATCCTCCTAGAAGCTATGCTAAGGCATGTGGAGGACAAGGAGGTGATTCGAGACAGCCAGCACGGCTTCACCAAGGGCAAGTCATGCCTGACCAACCTAGGGGCCTTCTACAATTGAGTGACTGCATCATGGACATGGGAAGAGCTTTGGATGTCATCTATCCGGACTTTTGCAAAGCCTTTGTGATGGTCCCCTACAACATCCTTCTCTAGATATAGATTTGATGGGTGGACTGTTCAGTGTGTGAGGAATTGGTTGGATGGTTGCATCCAGAGGGTAAAGGTCAACGGCTCAATGTCCAGATGGAGATTGGTAACATTGGTGCTCCTCAGCGGTCTGTTATGGGACCCGTGCTGTTTAATAACATTAATGA
>NW_010399370.1:0-1785 GCF_000710305.1 Buceros rhinoceros silvestris
GAAAAGACACTGGGGAGCTGAAGCCCTATATAAACAACTGGCTAAGAATATTGTAGCGAGGAATCTATATACAACTGTAAGACAGGTAACTCAACAACGTGATCTGTGCCTCCAGGTAAATCCCAAAACTTCTTCTAAAATTAAGTTGTGCCAAATAAGCAAGGGTAACTATCCAGGGCAATCCAGGGCAGATCTGAACTTCCTAGAAAAGGGGGGTATAAGTATCTAGTGGTACTCACGGATACCTTCTCAGGTTGGCCGGAAGCTTACCCTACGAGGACAAATAAAACCTGGCAGGTTACCAGAATATTATTACAAGAAGTAATTCCCCATTATGGGGTTCCCGCTATAATATCTTCAGATAGAGGGCCACATTTCATTTCAGCAGTGGTAAAAGAGACCAGCAGTTATTTGGGAATAAAGTGGCAACTGCACACTCCTCACCACCCAGAGTCTAGTGGCCAGGTGGAGAGAATGAATCATCTGATTAAACAACAAATTGCAAAGCTTGGACAGGAGGTGAATCTACCATGGCCACAGGCACTCCCATTAGTCTTATTAAGGATAAGAGCAAAACCAAGGACCAAAGAGGAATTAAGCCATTTTGAAATATTGTATGGGTGGCCATATGAGGTGCAGGAAGGGACATCAGCAAAGGTGGTGGATGAAATATTAACATCCTATATGGTAGCGTTAAGTAGACAACTGGATAGAATCAGACAGCATGTAATAGGGACCCGAGGTTGGGGACTGGATGGACCGGTGCAGAACATCTAGCCAGGGGATTATGTCTATGTAAAGTCTCTTTGAGGGGAACCTTTGGAACCTCATTGGAAAGGACCTTACCAGGTGCTTCTAACCTCATTTACCACCATAAAGATCAAGGAAAGGAGTGCTTGGATACATCACACGCAAGTGAAGAAGGGACAGAAACCACCATGGAAAGTCAAGCAAGTGCAACCTGGAAAATTACTCTTATCACAATGTGGGAAAATAACTAATATGGAGAGATGAGGAAAAACACTGTTCCCCAGATTTTTAGCTTTCACCTTGATGCAAAAAGCAGCCACGAAATGGCTGTGAAGCAGTTTGCTGATCCCAAGAATGGAATGTGGTCACAATGTTAAGGCCTGCTGCAGCCAGGTGCAACGTACCGTGCCACCGAAAGTGGACCAGAGTGATGTGGAGGCAACACGGTCTGTCCCTGTTCCTGCAGGTAACAACGGGCTGCTACAGTCTACCACAATGGCTGTGTGGCAATACAAACACCCCCCTTTCTGCCTGATACAAAAGACAGGGCCTGCAGCAGCCCTGATAAGCATCTGAAATCACCCCCACCCCTGTCTTGAAGCCTGTGCACTGAGCCTGCACAAAAGAATGGGCCTTGCTCCCCCAGGGCAATGGCGCCTATAAGTCTGAGTTCCCTTGAAGCTCCATCCTGTCTTGTCTCCTGATAATGACTACAATACACATCTCGATTGGGTATAAAAAGGGGGTCTCCTGGGAGAGACACTGAGAGGTTCTTGCTCTCCTTGGAGTCACGAGCTGAGGCAGAGGAATCTCGCCCCTTGGGCCTGGGATGCTAGACCGAGGATTTCCCTCAGACACTTCTTTTCCCTCGGGGCTGGGACGCTGGTCCAGTGTATTTGGTAAGATATTTCCTTTCTGTATTATTAAGCGAGAGATTCTCCTATTAGATAGTGGAGGGTGTGCCTTTGTGGATACGTTTTACCCTGGTTTTCGGTAAGCAGTTCTCAGTTTGTATTGCTAAGGGGGGGGGCTTTG
>NW_010399370.1:2023-2732 GCF_000710305.1 Buceros rhinoceros silvestris
TGCATTGAAAATCCCTGAACTGACATCCCTGAACCTGTTAAGGGAACCAATAAACCCATGTTTCTGATTTATAACTGCTCTCTGTCTTACGGGTGTTTTCGTGACAGGCTGCTATCAAGAAAGATGGATCGCAGCTGCCATGCCAACAAAAAAGGCAGAATCATGTCCTCGAAGTGAACTTCTCTCATAATGTCATTATAACACAAAAACACACCTCCATCCCAAAGGCCACCCGCCTCCAACGTACGACCACTCCCCATTGGGCATGCGCCCCATGTTTTAACACCTGGACGTTTAAATGTGAAGTGAGATTTTTAATCCAATCAGAATAAAAGGAATAAAATGACCAGAGTCACTCAACTACACCCAAAAGCAAAGAAGCAATATAAAAGGTGGCAGATTTTGGGGGACTTTAAGGGGAACACCCATTGGGCATGCGCCCCATGTTTTAACACCTGGACGTTTAAATGTGAAGTGAGATTTTTAATCCAATCAGAATAAAAGGAATAAAATGACCAGAGTCACTCAACTACACCCAAAAGCAAAGAAGCAATATAAAAGGTGGCAGATTTTGGGGGACTTTCAGGGGAACAGAAGACACCATTAAAACTTTGGGATTGGTCAAAAGGCTGACTCTATCTTCTCCCCCCCGCCCCCGCCCCGAGACACCTATTGGGCAAGAGCTCTGTATTTTGTGCACTTAAATACT
>NW_010399371.1:0-1083 GCF_000710305.1 Buceros rhinoceros silvestris
GTTCCTGTCTCGCATCGACTCCCGTTTCATCAGGCCCCAAGTTCTTCCTGCGGGTCTGGCCGGGCTCTGCCAGCGACCTGTTTTCTGTGCGGAGTCGGACAGAGCCCAACTTTGGAAAAGAACTGGAGGTGTCTCGGGAGAAGGTTATGTGCTGAATTTGCTCCAAACGATAATGATGTCAAAACTGGGGCTTTTTTGCAGTCTGTTTTTATTTTAACCTTTTTTTTTTTTTTTTAAGTTTTTTCAGCCTTGGTTTTTCCCAGAAATATTAGGCAAAAGAACTGGAGGTGTCTCGGGAGAAGGTTATGTGCTGAATTTGCTCCAAACGATAATGATGTCAAAACTGGGGCTTTTTTGCAGTCTGTTTTTATTTTAACCTTTTTTTTTTTTTTTTTTAAGTTTCTGCAGCTCTGGTTTCTCACAGAAATACTGAGTACTTAAAGAGCATCATCTTGGAATGAGTAAACTCACAAGTGGGTCGTTCTGTGAGAATACAAGCAGTGGTGCCAAATGCTGTAACAAATCACAGCACAATGTCCAGCTGCAGCGGTTCGGGGTCACTGGGGCTTAAAGCAGCCAGTGATGCCGCTGTGTGTTTGACGTCAGCGGCTCTCGGTGCCTGGCAGCGGCCACTTTTTCTGATGTCGTGACAAAAACCTGTAACCACGTGTCTGAACATACCCTGTGGAGCATGTCAGTCCACTACCAAGATGCCTGTACAGATTCCTGCATGAAGATCTACATGTGCGTTGATGTGATAGGAATGCTGGTATTTCTGGTGACTGTTGCTGCAAAACAGTTGAAAAGTGGCTGCTAGTTGTTCCTGCCTTCAGTGAGACACAGATTACATCCTACTGAAATGCTGGTTTTGTGGTCAGCTCTCTTGGATGAGCCACTACCATCTCACCAAAAAAAAAAAACCCCAAAACCAAAAAAACACCAGACATTTCCCTGTGTGGTTTTCTTTTGAATGGAATGACTGTCTTTCAAATGCAATGGCTTGGTTGTAACATAAGGAAATGTGTAACTTTTTTATATACCGGTGTGCTGCTGCTTGTTCTAGGCTCCCCCGGCTCAGCAATG
>NW_010399371.1:1236-5751 GCF_000710305.1 Buceros rhinoceros silvestris
GAGCAGCTTTCTCCCCTGAGGTCAGCTGGGGAAGTAATAGTGGTGCAGTTTGTGATGGTGGCGGTTATCAGAAACCATTCTTGGCAGGGAACAGCTCCTGTCGAGATACAGGAGGGCTTTCAGTAAAAACCAAACCACCACAAGAAGAAACCCCACAAGACAGCAGTGTCTGAGCAGAGCGGCTCCGTGGTCACCTGTATGTGCCCAGCGGGGCAAAGCTCTTCACAGCGGGGAGGGGAAGATGTGGAGGGGGGCAGTGTGCAGCCTGCGGGCAGAGCAGGAGCCCGTGGGCTCTCCCGCCAGGACCTCTGTTGATGTGCTGTATGCTCCTCTGTGGGGAGAGAAAAAGGGATGAGCGGGAGCAGAAGAGAAGGCGGGGGCTGGGAGGGAGGCAAAGGCTTGACGGCGGTCACTCCAGCGTTGCTGCCAATCCTGGTAACGATTTAACACTGCAAAGCTCATGTCTTACATCGCGCTTGGAACAGTCCGCTGCTCCCTCCAGAAGGGTAAATCCTTATTTCATTTCCCTTTTTAGCTGAAGGGCTTCACAGCCATTGGTAATGTATGAAGCGAGTACATGATAAAGCACAAACCAAATTAAAAAGGAAAAACGGTGCGTCTTTATGGCTCAGTTTAGGTTTAAATTAGATGGGGGTGTTCGGCTCTTTTTCTTGCAGTAGTAGCATTTTGTTCTGTTTTCAGCTGCTTTTCAAAACCTACTCTCAAACATTTCTCTATACCAGTATCTTTTTCCACTGCTTGCTTTGCCGAGTTCAAGCCTTTCAGAATGGCAGACCAGAACGTTTACTGGCGAAGTCCAGATTCACCTGTGCCAGTGCCAGGCATAGCTCGGCGATTAACCCCCGCTTGCCCCCAGCCCTGACCCTGCGCCTGAAACGAGCTGTAATTCTCTCAAGCTGGAAGTACCTTCAATGCTAATGGGCTGACTGGGGTGTCCTCATGAAGCCGATTTACCCAGTGTTTGACCAGAAGGGCGGAATCCATGGTCTGCGTGAAGATACCGTGTTGCACCAGCAGCCTGGTGAGCAGAGAGATGTTAGATCATTGTGCCACCTCATTTGGTGACAGCAAGTCAGCAGGCAAGGGGTCAGCACTGATTCTAAAATCAGTTGTATTTCTCATCGCCGGGGAAATGTTTGGAAAATACAGAGTACACAGCACAGATGTAAATTACTAGGAGAAACCTAACTGCTGGGTATTTTATCCTTCAAATCCAAGATGCTCTAAATAGACAAAGATTTTTGGTTCTAGGGCAAATCTACACTTGAAACCTCCTGACCTTTACCGCCCTCATTCCTCCACAGGCTGCTCTCCCAGGCAGCTTAACACAAACGGGATCTCCTTGATGTGTCTTTGGGGAAGAGCGAGTGTCCCTGCAGACAGAGCTGTATCTGTAAAATGCTTAGAAACGAATGGGCATGATTGCAGCAGCTTGCAACAAAGAATTAAGCCCTGATCTTCTAAGCTGGAGCTCAGAGAGAGAGTTTCTGCCTTTGTTGTGAACTCTGCCTGGTATTTTGGTGGTTCTGCAACAAGGCCCTTAAGCAGCATGAGAGAACTAAGCAGTTTCAGGAGGTACGTTCAACACTTTTCTCAACAAAGGAAGGTGTCACATACCTTCATCAAAGTAGCAAAATAGAGACTTAGAAAAAAAACCCATCCAGGTGAAGAGGAAAGGTGACTGCACGGCATTCCAGCGGTCCAAGAAACACCAGAACAATGTGAAACCAGGGGTTGTAGCTGTCAACGTAATCATTCCTTTTTTGCCTTGTGCTTTATCCTGTCTGCGTAGGAGATGAATTCTTTTCTTCTTAGAAACACTAAGGCATTAGTTATGGAACAAGAATACTAAGCAGCATCTTCATCCAGGGAAGTTTGCACTTTCAGCTCCGGAAAAGCTGGGATTTGTGTGTTCTATAACCACCTCAGGTCTAGGCTCCCACGATAACGTTGTGACGCTGGAAGTGCTGAGTGCTGCAGCACAGCAGTGCAGTACAAAACTAGCTGCCTTTCAGCTTTACTATGACTTTGGAAAATACAACATCAAGCTGCACGCTGGATCCCGGACGGTGGGTTCTACGCTGGCAGAGCAGCAAGAGTCCCGCAGCTGCTCTGGGGGGAGGCAGAGCTGCCAGGTCCTGAGAAGCCTTTGTGTGTCCTTCCAGCTTCGCGCCCGAGAGCCGGTTCTTGGCAGTCCGTGAGAAAGGTATTCAGGACATGTTTGTCAAAAACAGCGTATTTAGTAAAAACATGAGTTACATTTAGACAAAGATGTTGAAAAAGCCAAATAAACTACAGAGGAATCTTTTTGCAAGAGACCTATACAGAGGCGAAAGATTCTGCATTACTGCTGGCATCCATCCACATCCAGAGAAGAGTCACTAGTGCTGGACTCTTGGTGACAGCATGACCATGTTGGGTTCTATCAGCAGACTCCTGCATCTGGAAATACCAAAGCAGACAGTACATCTGAGGTCAGAGCAGTCTCCCCAGCTGCTAGTTGGTCAGAAGACAGAATGATGAACAAGTTCACTTGCTCTGCCTGCTTTAGAAGGATCTCTTCTGACTGAAACGCAGATTTGGAAACATTGAAGAGAAATGTTCAGCTTGAAACCCTTCCAGAAGCTGACTGGAACCGCTGCTGGTCCTGTATCGGGAAATGGAAGTCCAAGGAGTTCACTTTGTCACATGCCGCCTAAAGTATTTTGTTTGTAGCTTCACCTGTATTTTATTCAAGGCTTCACCAACCACAAACAAGCAATAACAAGAACACAAACAATGAGCTCGTCAGATCAGCTCCACTTCCTTTTAGCAAGGGGAACAGCAGTGTGGGTGGTCAGGAAGTCATACATGCCACAGTCTGACACAAGCAAGACAGGGAAATAACCTAGGATAGGAAAGCTGGAGAATAAGCCATCCTAAGCCGTTCACGCAATACGTTCTCCTGTATGAAAAACAGAATTACTGAAGGATCAGGTTCTAGTCATTATTTTAGTGAACTACCTGGGCAACAGAACAAAGAGATTCTTTATGAATTTTTGACAACCCACAAGAGGCAGTACTGGGGAGCTTGGAGGTGGAATCCAACGAGATTTTGAAACCATTGAGAAATGGTAAGAAAGCAGCAGGATGCAATCCAGCAGGGTAAACCAGAAGCTGCTTACCTAAGGCTGCAGTATCTACGGAGAACGGGAAATGGGAGGCAAGAGAACAGCTGGCCGCAAACAGGATGGGGAGGGCAGCTTTACTAGACGCAAAGCAGTTGTTGTCCTGGCACACACAACCATGAGCAACCAAGGTGCCCTAGTCCTCCTGCTGAGTGTCAGTAAGGGCTTGGCTAAAACTGAGTTTTGTGCCTCAAGAAGATGGACAAAAAAGAGAGCATGGAAACAATTAGACATTTAGAAACTATGACTTGGTATGAAAAATGCGAAGAATTGGATTTCTTTAGCAGGGAGGAGAAGACTGGGAGGGGTTATTGTTGAAAGTTTTTTTCTAAGGAAGTGCCAAATTTCCTGTGGAGTCTGTAAATATTTCTACTTTCAGAGACAGATTTAAGAACAGATTAGTTAAACATCTCCACGAGTAGTAGTGAAGATATTTCCTTGTGCCCTGAGGTGAGAAGCAGCCTAGAGAACGCCTGAGAACTTTTGAGACTTGTCTATGAACGCAAACCCGTATTTCCAGTGAATGCCGGGAATTTCAGAACATCTAGAGTCCTGTATTTCATTTAATTGCAGAGTATAAAATATTTAAGACTTTAAGATTTTTTTCTTTACTCTGCAAGCTGAAATACTATCAACTTTTACTAATAAACAGACATCCTTTAGAGATCTGTGGAGTTTGCACCAGGAGGATATTTTTCATCTATATTTCTCCCTCCTACAGCAGGGTGAACGTAATAAATTTAAAGTCTTATTTTACAGTGTAGTTACTTGTTCCCACACACTAATATGTGAGCCAGCTCCAGCGTGCATTAGTTAGGTTAGGGAAAGGAGAAGGGGGAGTGGAATTCCATAGCCAGTCTTCTCACAGTACTGCTGAGACACAACTTCAACTCTTTTTGTGGTTTTTCTTCCTTTGAGAATCTCTCGATGCATCCTTAGTTCCTTTTTGGATTTCTTAAAGACACGTTGCATTGAAACTATTACCAAATGCCACACGAACATCCTACCTGGCAGGCTAAACTCTCTGGAATCAGAGGGAATGCAATACAAATCCAGGTCTCTGCAGAAGCATCCACACAGCAGAGCACGAGGCAGAGCTCAGTCTTCTTGTCTGTTCAAGACGGGTCACTTAAGTGAGATGTTAAAGCCAGTTTATTTGATATGCTAGTTTCATGCTAAAAGGCACTGACTCCATAAGCTGCGTGTTCCAGATGTAGCTACAGCTGCGTTCTTTTCCTGCACAGAGAGCCCATGGATTTCCTTAGCACAGCAGCATCCAAGCTGCTCTTTTAAACTGCAAGAAGCAGTAAGGATGGCTCCAGGGTCG
>NW_010399371.1:5870-17398 GCF_000710305.1 Buceros rhinoceros silvestris
GCTCAGCGGCAAAGTCACAGATGCCAGCTGGTGCACAACCAGAAGAGAAAGACAAGCATTCCAACATGCAGGTGGGGCTACAGCAGCAGCTCTGGTTGAGAGCAGCAGGCTGCAACTGTCCTCAGCTTTCCTTGTGCGCTGTCTGCCCCAAAGAGCCAACAGCAATGGAAGGCAGCTGGGGACACAGGTCCAGCAGCCTCACAGGGTGCACTCAAAAGTCAGGAGTCTCTGCAGCGCTCCACATTTTCAGCACAAGCATTCCAACATGCAGGTGGGGCTACAGCAGCAGCTCTGGTTGAGAGCAGCAGGCTGCAACTGTCCTCAGCTTTCCTTGTGCGCTGTCTGCCCCAAAGAGCCAACAGCAATGGAAGGCAGCTGGGGACACAGGTCCAGCAGCCTCACAGGGTGCACTCAAAAGTCAGGAGTCTCTGCAGCGCTCCACATTTTCAGCAGGGCAGTTGCCCAGCCATGATTATAAATAGCTGCTTGAGTATTCACAGTAGCAAAAGATGAATTCCCCTGTTTCCTATTTTCATAGGGAAATGGGAAAACTGCTCCCCCTTTACTTCAATCCCATGCTGACTTTGGAACTGAACAGAAAGGGGTGTTCATTTTCAGCAGGGCAGTTGCCCAGCCATGATTATAAATAGCTGCTTGAGTATTCACAGTAGCAAAAGATGAATTCCCCTGCTTCCTATTTTCACAGGGAAAAACTGCTCCCCCTTTACTTCAATCCCACGCTGACTTTGGAACTGAACAGAAAGGGGTGTTTGTTAAATAAGCTTAGGGGTACTTTGTTTCAGCAACCTGAAACAAAGTTTAGGTTTAGTCCTAAACTGCTTAGTCCTTTAAATTAGAGAGAATAGTTATTTTTCTTTAAAAGGGACTTGATGCAAGTCAAGCTTCATTTTAAAAACACAACTGAGTAGTAGCATTTAAAATTGCCATGTTATGTTGAGATCTAAATTAGCATTATGTAGCTGGTAAAACTTCAGCAGAAAGGTTGTCCTACTGCCATACGAGACCAAACAAATGAACAAAAGCCACCGTGTCCACTGCTGTGCACGCGTTTTTGTATCAGACACATGGAGCTAGCTTAGGTACTGAAAACGACACGCTGAATCCAGTGTTCCACCCAGAGGACTGTGATGGGAAGTTACGGGCATTAGAATAAATTGTAAAGTCACCAAGTTCCACAACCACCCCTATCTTTAGAGTATTTTGTGAAAAAAACATGGCAGGATAATATCAGCCTAAACAAACCACTGTACCAGTGCAAACAGAATGCTTCTGCTACTCAGATTAGCCCAGACATCTGTGAGCAGCACTTGAAATTGTGCCAACATTTATGAACCTGAGTAATTTAGAGCTTGCCAGTAAAGTTATGCTCTCAAAATCCATGATCTGTCCACGGTGGCACGGAGAATAGTACCATGTCCACACCGAAATGGTTTGACCAGGACAGTTAAGAAATTTCACAGAGCAGAAACACTTAGTTGGGGGGGAAAGGACACAGACACACACACCTTCAAAAGTACCGGGGACCTTCTCTTACAACGGAAGAGCCAAGCTAAGCACTTGACAAACAATCACAGTTCACCCATAAAAACAGCAACATTTTTGCTTGGCATGCTACAGCAGAAACTTTATTCAGTTCATTTCGAAAATATTTGCAACCAAAATTTGTTTTTGTAAACTCACAGAAATAAGCTTTAACATAGAGGCTGTGTACAACTCAAATACAGGTAATACTTTCAGCAATAACTTACAGATACAAACTAATGATAAACTACAATTTCACAAGGAATTGTAAACATTTTGCACAATTGTCAGTCCTTTCTTTTAGGCAAAGTGCTCTTTTGATGACAAATAAATTAACACACATAACTAGCGTGGACTACTTCCAGACAATACAAAAAGGTGTTTAATAAGGCTTGTAAACAATGTAATAGTTATTTATGCAGAATCCATAAAAGTGTCTCACAGGCTAAATATACTTACATATCTGGGCAGCAAAAGTGATCTTGAAAATGCTTTCGATGTTAAATAAAAAGATAACATTAATATCTTTCCAATGATATTTTTGATACACAATAAATGACTTAAGGTTACACCCTTAATAGCTTATATCCCTGACAGAAAGGAATTAGGTGTGACTTAGTGGCAGTTGTGTCATTGAATGGGGCAGCAAAGGCTGGAGTCCGAGAGCTGTAGGTGAATGAGCTACAAGAAAAGAAATATTTACTGGTCAGCTTTCATCAGAGGTAGGAAGAGATTATAAACTAGTAAATCCCACTGGGTTCAGACAGTTCCCTGGCCCCAACCGCTGCAGCATGCTCTGTCTTCCCTAGCCCAGCATCCCCACAACTCCACCCACAGCCCACCTTGCACCACTGCCTGGGAGAAAAATAAGCTCAGGCTACACACGTGGCTCAGCATCTAATTCTCCCCAAACCTTCACAGTCTCTCCTAATGACAAATACGAGCCAAAGTTTTTGACTTGCTAGTTCATGAGACGCGCAGCAACTAAGCAGTGCTTTTGACCAGCAGGCTCTTCCCACCGTGTGTTACTGTGAGGGAAGCTGCAGTTCCTGGTGAAGCTGCTGGATTGACCTAAGTCCCAGGGGTAAGAGGCAGGGAGAGGGGATACAAAGTTTTCGCTAAAATTACGCAGTATTAAAATCCATAGAATGGATGTTTTAAAGTGTTACTGGCATTCATAGTTTGGAGGAAGCACAGAAAGTGGTCTTCACACCCAGAGCTTCAGCTATGCTCTGACAGTGAAGGGCTACTGCTTGAAGAGGCACCCTTAGGGAGGTGTAGGTAGCGAGTATGGTATTGAGATATTCTATAATGAATACTAGAAATTAAAAATCCATTCAGTTTCTTTAATCACTAATTGGTAAGCTCTCCTTGCTGCAGTCAATAATGATTTTACCTGGATACACAAAGTGGTTCTACCTACCATCCATGTAGCTGTGTAGAGCAGTTAACATAGTCCCGTCCTGGGGTACGTATGCAGAATATGCCATTTCTTCTAACATGGGTGGAGACAGCCTGGAGGGCTGAACTGCTGTGACAGGAGCAGTAGATGAATGATTAGGACTAACATGTTTCTTATGGCGAGCTCTGCAATTTTGAAACCACACCTGAAAAGGAGGAAAAATTTACATCATGTTGATAGATTGCGTTCTGTTTCAGCATGAGCTAATAAACCCCTCGGAGTTCTAACTTCGGCTGGATTCAGTTAGTTACTGAGCCTTTAATGCAACGTTAACAGTCCACAAGAAGAAACGCCCATTCTAAGCCTACACGGTGCCTCGCACAAGCGCAGCACGGTCAGGAAATCCGCTGCGGTGCCCGGCAGCCTAAAGGCTGGGCACGGTGAGGGGCTGCACAGCTCTGGGGCCAGCATCCCTCCCAGCCAAGTGACAGCACCTGCAGCCCCGGCACAGGATGGGGCTCGGCCATCCCCGTGCCTGAACACTACTGACGGTGGTGCAGGGTTTTCCCGGGGTGGAAATGCTTTCCTTTTCACACTGGAAAGTGTGCAGGCTTCCTCTGGGTTTAAGACTCGATTGCAGCTGAGCTGCCACACAGCTCTGGGGCCAGCATCCCTCCCAGCCAAGTGACAGCACCTGCAGCCCCGGCACAGGATGGGGCTCGGCCATCCCCGTGCCTGAACACTACTGACGGTGGTGCAGGGTTTTCCCGGGGTGGAAATGCTTTCCTTTTCACACTGGAAAGTGTGCAGGCTTCCTCTGGGTTTAAGACTCGATTGCAGCTGAGCTGCCAGATACTGCATTTCTAGAGAAACACCATCAGTCTCCCAGGCTACAATGAGCCAAGGGAACTGCAAACCTGTTCTTATTTAAAGAAACATAAATATATAATCTATATAATATAAAAATAGTACTTATGTATAAAAAGAGCACAGAAATGTTTGCTGTGAGGCATCTTGAAGCAATGATTCTAAGCTTGTGTTTCTCCCGGTTTTGGATGGCACAGCTATGTATTACAACTCTGCTCTCTAGAGCAGATCATGAGATACTTGCTCCTTGTGTCATAACACAAGCTGTTTTCAAAGAGTGCAGGTCTCAAGAACAGACTATTCAACTATTCAAGTCAGAAATTTGTGTTTAAAAGAGCTTGGTGCCATTTGCAGTATTATTTAGCATGACAAGTTCCTTCCTGAAAGATTATTCATTCATCCTCCACACAAAGTGTAAGATGAATACAGCAAGTTTTCTAAATTAGCAGGTTTTTTTCTAGACCTATTCCTCACTGAGGACGTCACCTGAAGTTGTTAAAACTGCCAGTGGAGATCATTTTCCACCTCAGACTAAGTACGTGGAGAAAGCTGCTGTTAAGCCTTTCCAGTGGATGACTACTAGACTTTTAGTCGAGTCACTTAGCACAGTTACCTGTATAACACGCCTGCTCAAGCCTGTTCTTTCTGCCAGTTTCTGAAGCGTTTGTGCATCTGGATTGTTGTCCTGAGCAAACTGTGCTTGCATAACCTGAGGAGGCAAGGTAAGAGATTGGAGGTTTTTGTATGTGGTGCTGAGAGCAGCATTAGAGGCTCCTCTCAGACCGTGGATCCTACTCCTCACCTGGTTTTTTACCATTGAAATCACTAGGTCCCAGACAGTCTGCAATTTGCTAAGAAAAACAAACCACCCCCCACTCCCACAAAGCCAATATATGAGCCCCTTATTATGCTTAACTGAGCTGAGACATTTACCAGAAATGAAAGAAATTAATTCTGCTCGGCAGGAGGAAAAAGGGGAGGGGGTGCTCCGTTACGATTGTTAAAAGGACCATGGGAGAAAACTCAATGCAAAGCAATTCAAACATGCTTGATCAAGAGAACATCTACAGCAGCAGACCACAGCGTACGGCATCGGGAAGGAATGAACTTTGATCCACCTCTGAACTTGTCAGCCACCACCTGCATCTTGTATTATAAAGGACCATGGGAGAAAACTCACTGCAGAGCAATTCAAACATGCTTGATCAAGAGAACATCTACAGCAGCAGACCACAGCGTACGGCATCGGGAAGGAATGAACTTTGATCCACCTCTGAACTTGTCAGCCACCACCTGCATCTTGTATTATATGGAACGACTCAACCTTCTCAGCTGTGTGAAGGACACAGGCAGCACTTCGTGCCTCGGTAGAAAACTCACTGCAGAGCAATTCAAACATGCTTGATCAAGAGAACATCTACAGCAGCAGACCACAGCGTACGGCATCGGGAAGGAATGAACTTTGATCCACCTCTGAACTTGTCAGCCACCACCTGCATCTTGTATTATATGGAACGACTCAACCTTCTCAGCTGTGTGAAGGACACAGGCAGCACTTCGTGCCTCGGTCACCTGTAACACATCTGAGGAGGCTCCACCCTGGCTGACCTGCACCATGTAATTGTTTGGTTACTCTCAACTTTTTACAGAAAATTGAACACCTGCCATTGGGATGTGAATTACTTTTTTCTTTGAGGAGGTAGATGTCAACTTGGTCTGCATCCTGAACAGTTCTAGTGCCTGTAAGAGTTTACCTTATTTAAGAAATTAAGACTTCACGGATTTCTGCAGGGCATCATCAGCAAACTTAGAAAATTCTAGTTTCTTATTTCTGGAAATTTTCCTGGATTCATCTTCGAAGAGTCAGACTACTCTCCACATTTAGAAACAGTGAAACTATTTACTTTCCTGCTGTTTCACACAAAGGCATCAAAAACCGAGGACATCCTTTTGTACGAGCACTTCACGAGGTGTGTTACTACGTGCTGCCACTCTGAGGGTCACTTTTCCCTCTGACACCTCTCTTGCAGCAAGTAAAGCCTTATCGCAGCCTCAGGGACAGGTGCAGAGACAGATGCCCCGAGCAGGCAGCAAGTGTCATTATTTAACAAGAGGCCCTGAGATCTCAAGCACCTGCTGAAGTAGATGACAGCCTATTTAGAACAGGAGAATAGGGGAACACAGCAGCTTCAGGGACAGCCAACGCGAGGAAGCCCTGAACAGTTCCCACCCTGATGGCTGGGTTTACCTCCCCGTGCAGCAGCTGCTGCTGGGAAAAAAACTCCCTTTCACAGAACTTCAAGCTTGATGTCCAGAGCCCTTATTGGATTATTGCTAATGTGTGTGTTTGTATTAACAACGTGTTCTGTCTCCAGCCATGGCTGAAGGAGCAAACCGTGCTCTGAACTGCCACACACCATGTTAGATAGCACTGCCTAAATGCCTCACGTGTGCTCTTGCATCTCAGCTTCAGTTCTTCTCAACTGCTCTCACCGTGAACAAGAGGAGAGGCCAACACCACAGAACTCAGATTGAGACAGCAGAGAATGAACCAGAAATTCAAAGACGTATTATAAACTGAAAGCAGGGATGTGTAGCTGGGGTCAGGTGGAAAGTCAGTTTCCTTCTTGCTGTGGGTTGAAACCTCTAGATCTGGTCTCACCACTGCCCTGTTCATGGGGAGCTGGCCCTACTCATGGTGTTTTCCCTTAAAAGCTAACTCAAGTGAAGCGGTGATCTGGAGGGCGAAATAACTCTCATTTGAGGCAGTCCAGAGGTAGCTCTTGCCAAGGTAGCAACAAGGCAAGAAGCCTTGAAAGCAGAGCAAATGCAAATATTAAACAAAATTAAAATTTCCTTCCTGTTCATGTCTTGAAACCGTGTACAGTACCCATCTTTAGTACAGCTCTCCACATTACGTAATTCTAAAAATATTTTGTCTTTATTATGTGTAGCCATGTAAATGCCTGATTAAATAGATTTCATCAAGCAATCAAAATAGAACAACCTTTTTGTTTCCACTCTGCAGAACTACTGGCTGCCCCCAGGGAAATAAAAAGCTTAAAGAGCAACTATTTCACATTAAACTGCTGAAGCTAACAAACAATTCCAGAAACATGCTGTGTCTTGATAGTTTATGAAGGAGTTTAAAGCATGCATGCTTTTTCTCCCCCCCCCCACCTCCACCCGCCAACCTATTCATCCAATTTCCTACCAGTCCAGCACCTACATCCTGCATAAATATAACTATGCAAGTTTTTAGCACTGCCTATACCTGGAGCTGATCCGCTGTGAAGCTGGTCCGAGCTCTTTTTGCTGGTTTCGGATGGTTAACATCTTGTTCTGTTAGTAGCGCTCCTTCCACACTGATCCCATTACCTGAAGCGTTAAAGAGAAAACAGCACTGGCTGCTACACATTCAAAATGATGTTACTCATAAGACAGACTGTCCTCCAACAACGACCAACAGTACATGGCCAGCTGCATTCTGGCTTTAAAAGAAAGCTGTATTCTGTTCAAAGGTAAGTTGATCTGGCACCACTACCCACTACACCCCAAAGGTGAGGTAAGAATAAATTCAGCATGATATTTCATCAAATGCCCTTGCTTTCTTTTCCTTAGGATAGAAAACAAGTTATACAAACAAGAAAAAATTAAAACATCAAATAATTTGCACATTAATTCAAGAACCTGTGCTTCCAGCCTTAGTAAAGCTAGGTAATTGCCTGTTGATAAGAAAGATGAAGTAAAACCCAACAATAATTAAAACTAAACCACGAACATGCTTCTTAACAAAAGCAGTATGTTACCATTTTCGACTTCTCTTTTCAGATTGTCCAACATGCAGTCGTAATGTACTCTACAGAGGACTTTCTCCTCAACCAAAGCGAACTCCTCTCCGGTAGAGAGCTGTCTTTTGCAGGAGAAGCACGCGAAACACGCCAAGTGGTACACGTTTCCCTTGGCCCTTCGGACCCAGTCAGTAGAATGGATGTGCCTCCCGCAGCGGGCACAGCGGGTGCCATACCGCCTGCAGAGACAATGGAGAGGAGGGTGAAGATGCAGACCAACCCTCTCAGGCACAGAGGGTGACTCTGGGAGTGTTAGAGGCGACCGGGACATGGCAGTGCAGCTGAGACATCAGCCACCACAGGGGATGCAGGGACCACGTAATATCAAAAACACCAGCAAAGGTGTACCCGATAGCTTAAGGCAAGACCACTACTGAACTACAGAAGTCAGTATTTTTCTAAGGCAAAGAGTAAAATTGAGATATCTTGACTGCTACATGAATTCACAACTCTTCACCTGTATAAGGATAAGTATTCTTTAATAGGAGGTGGAAACAGTTGATTTTGTGATCAAAATTCTCCCAACTGTTCAAATATATTTCACATAGCAGCAATCTGAATTATTGTATTTAGTAACATCATCCTTCACTAATCGTTCAGTCACCTTCAGCAGAAGGGAGAAACCCGTATCATCATAGTTATTTCCTTAATTATCTACTGGTCATTAATTTGTTTGTAGTTCCATGCGATACCCTTAGTCTCAGACCTGTGGAGTGTTGGTCCAAAGGGCATCATCTCAACTCTACCGCGTGTTTTTCACACATAGAATAACTTGACGTCCTGACTGTGGCAGGGGCTCTACCATCACCACCCCACCGCCCTCCGTTTGTACAGAATTGCTGTATAAACACAGCAGCTACGCATTAATGATGGTGGGTCAGAGGGGGGTGCTTCTCAGGTGGTGATGTTAGACAGACTTGGGGTTTTTCCAAGTCCCTCTGCAAGCGATGTCAGAGTAACTACTGAAAATAAACCCAGCAAATGAAAACCAAAGAGCCTCAACTCTGCACTTTAGTTGTGGCTTAAGTGCAGAGTAATAGGCAAATATAAGCTCTTATCTAATAAAGTTATACTCCTGCATGACATACCTGAAATAATCGAGTTTGCAGAAGATATCTTTATCTTTGATGTAACAGCTGGTGTGCCTTCCCAGGGATGTTCTGCAGACACTGCATGACAGACAGCGCACATGCCAGCAGAGGTCATTTACCTGCAAAAACACAGAAGAAAAACACCCCTCAACCTTTGTGCTACCAATACTGTACTTCATATTTACAAAAACTTATTTTTTCCATCCACACAGACAAGGCCAAAAGTAATTTTCCTGTGAATCGTGATATATGTTATCTCCAAGGCAAAATATTGTTCCTAGAGAACTGCATGCATTTAATGGCTTAATTCATTCGGTTGTCTTCAGAGTAAGCTTTCATGGTTTTAAAATTAAAAGCGCCAGAAGAGGAAGCAAGAGTTTCAAGTCCCATGTAGGTATGTTGTGCCCAGTTCTGTTCTCACAGCATCAGAGTAACAGAACAAGTTTTGGCCTCACATGACCTTGGGAAGGCAGCTAACTTACATACTTTAATTTCCCAGACTGCAAAAAGTCCTGCCTAACAAAGAACAAACTTTACAAAGTGATTTGAAATTTTAAAATGTAAGTGTTGAAGAAAAAAAGTCTGTCAAATAGAAACACACCACGAACCACATCTCCATTTGCCAGGTTTCTGCTAAAGCAAAGTCACAGAACAGAGTGCGCCTGTCAAAATACCAGCAGTTGTTTTAATAACAAATTCAACAATTCTTTCACGTGTAATATCCATAGTAAAACTAGGCATAGTCACGGAAAGCAGCAGAAACCTCACATATAATTTTTGGGTAAATTGAGTGCAACTATTTTCATTTCTTCTTTCCTATAAAGGAAACTTTGTCATGCAGACATTGGGCATCAAACATCAGCTAAGTAACTTAAGTTTAACTTCAAAACCCAAGACTCCCAGTGAACGTAAAAGTTCAGTAATAACCCTCCAGATAATCTCACGCTGCATAGGACGACCTTGGCAAATCAACAACTAAGTTTAGCTTTTTAAAAATTTTTTAAAATCGTATTTTCTGAGTTTATTTCTCATCTCACAGCAAACAGCCCGTATATCCACCCATGGCAAAGCGGCAGATCTGAAATAATCCAGGACATGCCTTCCTCTGCGGTTTGCCTGGCAGGGTTCTGATGAAAGCGAGGAATTGACTACAACAGTCATGCTGGAATCGCCTGTATCAGTCATTCTTCAGGTTATAACGCTGCGGTTTGCAGTTGCCCAATGCTCTCCCAACTATCTCCCCTTGCTGGCACCCACCTTCCCATACACTGACACATTTACACCACAGAATAATGGGAAACTGTTGATAACAGCTGTCACCAAATTGATCCACCCAAACATTTCTCAAAGGGGCCACGCTGCCGGCAGTCTCAGGGCACCAGCGTTTGGGCCAGCCCAAACCTGCTCCACAGTCCCCTCATGCGAGGGCTCTCCGGGACCTTGCAGGGCCCATGCCAGGAGCCCCGGCACAGGCCAGAGGAGCCGGCAGCCAGCCAGGCTGCTGGAACACTGCTCTGCACAGTGCGAGCCGACATCCCAGCCACACAGAGCTCCTCTCACTGCTGCTCTTAAGGGGCTAACGCTCTTCGACAGAGGAGGGTATCCATAGCTTTGAGAGCTGTCCCATTGCATCTCACCCATCTACATTCTTACTAATTCACAGGGCCGAAGCTGGAAGACACTCTGCTGCTGGGTCAGCAAGACACCAGTTTACCAGTGTGGATTCATTTATCTCTCTGCCTATGCTGGAAGCGGTAACAGCTAGTTTAAACTCAAGGCTAAATCATTTCAAGATCTCTTGCTCCAAGCCGTATTATCCCAGTTGTTCAGACAGGAGACAGCCACGATCAGTAAACAAGCTATCAAAACGCCACTGGAGTTAATGGAACTGGAACCAAGTTCAGGTTGTCCCGGTTCCTAGTCCTACTGCACTACTCCTATGCAAGCCCAGCCTGTTGCCAAGGCACCAGGATTTACTGGAACAAAAGGTCTACAGCAGCTCCCCACACCTTCCCCACTTTAAATGAACACCAACCCAGCATCTACCTTCCTTTGACCTCCTCACCCCAACTGAGATCTGAGCCAACGATCTAATAAAACACCGAGGTGTTTGCAGCAGTGTTACAGGACATACAGTGTTGCAGGACATACAACGGCTTTATTTAAGGCTGCACCTAACGGAATCGAGCAACTTCTAGCACAATTGTCTAGTCTTGCTTTTGAAAGGGGAGTGAGCGCCAAAGTCTGATCCAGGATAATTTAAATTCTGTAATACAGGGGTAAAAGAGCCCCCCGCCCCCCAAATCCCATTAACGCTTTAGGTTTAAAGTCACATGGTTTTTGTTTGTTTTCCAGTTTTCTTAGTCCTGAACACTAAGGCTAACAAAACTACTCTGCAGTCACGCCTAACTAGACCACCTTCTACAGGAAGCACTTTTTGCTTTGAGATTCACATCACACTGCAAGATTTATTTTCACCAATAACAAATGGGTCTCACCACTACCGCTTAACCAGGAGCATAAAGCATGGCAAGGACATTATCCGCGTTTTGAACCATTTGTTTTCTTTCCCGCTCCCTCCTACAGCGCACCAAGACAATACAACTCCAGTGCACAGAAGTGCTAAGCTAAACGCATAAGCAGCACTTCGGGTTTACTCTAAGGCTCAAACCTCAGAGACGGGCAACTCGCTTCGCGCTGTCACATACTCCCGGTTCGTTCCTGCAGCACTCCGCTCGCCAGCTGAGGGGCAGCCGGCTCGCCGGGAAGGGGCGA
>NW_010399372.1:0-13770 GCF_000710305.1 Buceros rhinoceros silvestris
GGGGGGGTCGGCCTGTATGTCTTTCCCGCCCGCGCGCATGCGCTGTGTCAGCAGCAGTTGGGGCCGGAGGGCTGTGGTAGTGTTGGTATGAGGCCGGGGGTACTGCTGCCTGGCCTGGCCCGGCCTGGACTGCGAGGCAGAGGTGCCTTCGGGAAGACGACCTCGGTTCGCTATGCCCTGCGTAGTCGGACTGGGAGTTGGCGTCGCCTGACGGTGGGACCACCGTTCGTGAAGCTTTCCTGAGCGGGCTGCAGCTGCAGGCGGTGGAGTGCAGGGCAGGGCCGGGCCATGGCCGAGGGCACACCCGAGCACAGCTCCTAGCTTACCTAGATCACTGGCAGACCCTGGTGGCCTTGCTGAAGCCGTCACTTCAGCAAAACATTTCCTATCAGCTAGTTTGAAATAGGCGTTTTGGTGTTACTGACAACACTTTGTGCATGTTCCACTTAGTGGCCATCCAGCAGGCTTCTAGAACGCTGAGCAAAATGTGTTTGGTTTGGTTTTTTTATTCCCAGAAACTTCAACTTGCTCCCGGAGGTGCAGGGTACAGAGGCTGCCTTTGCAGGTTCTGCTTTTCAGACTATGGAAGCCAACTAGGTGGGGTTATTCAGGGTGTTAACAGCTGTAAAGACTCTTATTTCCAGTTTACATGTCATGTTTCGAGGGGATACAGTGTGTCTCGTGGTTCTGAGAGAAAAGGATTTTGTTTAGACCATATGCTTTTTTTTCAGAAGGACCATACTAATGTCAGCATGTTTTCTGGCCACATAAGATGCAGAGTGGTTAGATTAGTTTGTTAGTTCAAAAGAAATAGTATTCTTTCTTTAAACTTTCAGTTGAAACCTTGTTTGTCTGCACCTAGTTTCCAAAGACTTTATTTCCCCGCGTATGTGTAGGTTCCTGCTTGAGACAGGTAGATGTTGAAGAGCAAGCCAAATAGATTCTCTAAATTTCTTAGCACTTCAGTGGAGAGTAAGTAAAAGATGTGACTGTTGCAAGTTTGGACGTTGAGCAACTTAGAAGTTTCCTACCTTACTCTAAAAATAAGAGACTATTAAAGAGACCATGTAAGCCATGATTTTCACGTTAGGAGTGTAAGACAAAGCATAAGATGACCTTACTTAATATGAGGCATTGTTGCCAGCTCTTCCTATAATAAGCACTCTCAGGTTTGCCCCACCCTTTATGCTACAGCCTTGATCCTGAGGACAGGCCCCTTTTTTCAGTCCTAGGTTTGATTATAGGATCAGGGCATAATCATCTAGTCAAGTGAGGTCCAGAAGATAGTGGGAGTTGGCTCTATGACTCAAAAAAGCCAAGCAAAATAATTTCATCTACTCAGCAGACAATTGGACAAATAGCTGGGCAGAATCCTTGGAGACAGTCAGTGGTTTTTGCAACTGCCTCTTACTGGAAATGTCTTGTGTGGGACAGGTGGACTTTGCTGTGCTGCTCATTCTCCATGGTGGAGTATACTCTGTGGCTGACTGAGGTCAACCTGCTGTGAAGGTATTAATTACATAGGGTGTTGCAGTGCTTTTGTCTCTGAATGACTCTGCGCTGGGACTGGCTTCCATGACAGAAGTGGGGCTTTTTATTTTAATTGCTCCTTTTGAGTGAGGAGAATGAATTTCTGTGGCTTGGACTTCTTTTCTCATACCTCAGCTGAGACTATTTGGTCATGAAGGGAAGAATCTGATGCTTCTCCAAGGCTTTAGTGCATATATGTGTGCGAAGTCCCCACCTGACAATCATCATTATTCTCATGAACTGCTATTTAGGGTAATCAGGCAAGTTGTAATCATACAATTTGGCTTAGTACCATTGACCTAAAAGCCAGAAGGTCTTTGAGGATTCAGTGGGTGAACAACTGGAGAGGCTAATTTCTACTGGCTTAAATCCAAAATGAATGAAACTTCTTTCTGGTTACTCATAAATGGAAAATGAGTAACCGCATCTAGTCCAGTTTTGTTCTGTCCATGACACTGTCACTGAAGTCAACAGAAGAGAGAAGTGTGAATTGATTCTTGAGGCAGTGCAATTCGTGTCTTTCTCCTCGTTTGCACCAAAGCCTGTATCACGTGACAAGGCAATTGCTGAGGTGTGCGTTCAATCTCCTGTAAGCCGGTAACTATGTGAAATAAAACACATTTGTTCCTAAGGTTGTACAAGGTGCAATTTGTTTGCTGTCACTTTCTAATAAATCTGAATTATTTAAGCACTTTCTAGTTTCAAATTCTAACAATCTCAGTTGTTTTTCACTATTTGTGTCTGAAAATCCTTTCTACTTGTAAATATATAGACAAAAAAAAATTACAAATGTTTCCAAAATGCATTTGCAAGTAGATTTACTAATGCGTGAGCGTTTGTATGTAGCAGTGTATAAAAATAAACAGCTGAGATCTGCCCACAAAGCCACGTATGCAATTTGCACTGCACAGCTTCGAGAGTGGGATGTTTCTAAACAACTTCTCAGAAGAAGTTTTTTGCACCTCCTGCTTTTGTGTTTTCAGTCTAGTCCCATCAAGAGACCCGATACTTACTTTAATGGCTTTATGTTTATACTTTAACCAGAAAAGCCTCTCCTCTCTAACAAGGCACCTCTTCTGAAATTCTAAAAGCCTGTAAATAGCCTAAAGACTTAAAAGGCATGGTAATCAGATTCTCTTTTGTAAAGCCTTTTGATGGTAGTAACATTTGATCTGTTAGAACATCTGCAATGTGGATTATAAAACAAGCCACTAGAGAAGCTCATGCAAATGTTGGGGTTTGGTGGGGTTTTTTGTCATATTCCATTTTTAATGTGAGAAGGGTTTTTTTGGTAGGAAAATCTATCCCAGGATGAGGTCAGATGTCTCAATGTCAGCAAGATTGCCTAGTTATACCCATGGTGACTGGGTGCCACACATGTTTTGTGGGAATTCTTGGTGCTCTGACCCAGGAACTGGGATATAAATGTCTTCAAGTCAATAAGGTTTTAATCCTGGCAAATTGGAGTCCCTTGGTTGGTTGTAGACCTATGAAGTAACAAGATAGAAATGCTCAATTCTCACTCTCAGAGTGGACAAAAATAATGTGCTGTGGCATGGAAACTCATTTGTAAATCTCGGGAGTGGATCATACTTCAATATGTCATTATAATCTTTGAAACATAATGCTCTTAATGGTTTGACTCACTTTCCCAGGGCTTCCAGCAGTCATTCAGCATTGACTTCACACAAACTTGCCCTTTTTTTTTTAAGACAAAAGTGAAAACTGGGATGATGGTTATGTTCAGAGTACTTTTCTTGGGTAAGAAACCCACCCCACAATATATATCTGTGATAAATTACTGTGTTTGTAGTTCATCTCTTCTTAGGAAACTACACTGGTCTGAAAGTAAAGAAAATATTGAAACATTTGTTTTCTGACATCTTCAACTATCTCTAAATAAAACCCATAAACTTAATGGTTAATTAGAGGTGGCGCTCTCTGATCTCTCGTGATAATTTAGACCAATGACTGTGAAAAATTACAGAGAAATCTGCAGATTAGGAGGCTATTTCCAAGTTGTGAAAAGACATCATAGTCAGCTATACTCATGTAGAAGGGTGAGTTGAAGTAAAAGGTCTCCGAAGATTGCAGTTATGGTTAAAACTGCCATCAGAGCTCCCTCAAAGACTAAGCTTTCAACTGGCAGGAGTTTGATTTTATTCACACAGGCAGTGTTTTTTTACAGCAGAACCTCTTCTGGTGAGATATAACTGATAGTAAATTAGATTATAGATTAGATCATTATAGATCAGATTTCCCCAGTTCAAAAGCACTTAAAGAAGAAGATTTCTGAAGCAAAATGGCGGTACAGAAACAATGTGTACCAGTTTATTTAACTTGGAGAAGGGGTACTGCATCTGAAACTCTGAGGAAGCAGTTAATAATCTATTGTGAATAGGTGCAAAAATTATTTGTTTGTAAATTACCACATTCTCTTCACTTTTTGTTTTTAATCCCAGTTGTCATTCAGGCAGGAAGAATGAAGCGGGGTTGCTAAAGGAGCTAAGCAAGGGAGAGTGGTGGTCTTCTCAATGAAAGATACCCAGAATGCTTTTGTGCGATATGCATGTGCAGGATACGATTGTCTTGGATATGATTCTGCCTCTTCAGCTCGAGGGTTGCCTTCATGGGGAGGAATCTCTTTTCAGCCCTGTGGGTCTTGCCTGTTGTTTCATCTTCCATGATCCAGCTGAGAGGATGTATCAGTCTTCTGCAGGGAAGACTCTCCACCTTGTGGTGTTGCAACTTCCATCATGGGTGGCAACTAGGCCAGACAGCATTTAGACTGAACTCTTCTTTAGGTTGCCTAAGTTTTATAACAGTGTAGTCACAGGGAGCCTGATGGGGCTTTTAGAGTAGTGGAAACAGGGAAGAGCTGGGCCCTCCAGCTCCGCATTTGCAAGGAGCTGTGTGAATGGCTGAGGTTTACATGGTAGCATCAAGGAGATCTCTCTGAGCTCACTGCAAGATTGGCTTGGAAGAATATAGAATTGTCTGGTTGGAAGAGACCTTTAAGATCACCAAGTTCAACCGTTCACCCTGCACTGCATTTAGGATCACTAAACCATGTCCCTCAGCACCACATACACACGTCTCTTAAAAACGTCCCGGGATGGGGGCTCCACCACCTTCCTTTTCAGCCTGTTTCAATGCTTTACAACCCTCTCTGTAAAGAAGTTCTTCATGATACCTAACCTATATCTCCCCTGGCACAACTTAAGGCCATTTCCTCTCGTCCTGTCTCTTGTTACATGGTAGATGAGACCAACCCCCACCTCTCTACAACCTCTCTTCAGGTAGCAGTGCTCAGGAGGATCTTTGTACCTCCTGGGCTTAATAGCACAGAATTGGGGTTTAGTGGAGATGGAGTTCCACAAAGCAAACCAACCAACCAAAAATAACAGTGCTATAACACGTTTACGGGGTTTCATCTCTTTGGCACTAACAAGTTCTTTGTACAGCTACACTTAAGCAGTTTTTCTCTATTAATATTATTTATTCCAGCCTTTCCAAATGTGTCACCTTTCTGTTTTCAGTGATTCCAAGCTCCATCATTTGTTTTAGAAATAAAGATGCTATTCGAGAGCTATTGTATTTTAAAATGTTAGGTAGCATTGATTCAGGTGATTGATTCTAAAGACTTGGCAAGATTCAGTCAGCCGCTGGTGCTTTCCATTTCTTTTCATTTTTCCCTTCCAAAACTGAACTGGTGTGTGATAAATGCCACTTCAGTGTTTTATCTGAGGTGGAAAGGAGCTGAAGGTCAAGTGATAAAACTACATCGGATCACTTGGGAGTGCCATGGAGGGCTGCACCGGGAAGCGGGGGAGGAGTCAGGACTAACTGGAATGCGATTAGAGCTGATTGGTCCCCCTGTAAACTATCAACCATATGTTCCTCAAAACTTCTAACTTTAGTTTTTATCACGGCTTACTGACAGGAAGGCATGGTGGCTGCCAGTCGTAACAACTGATCAGGAAGAAGAGGATTCCTTAGTCACACAGGAATATCTGTACGTGACGCACATACATGCTAATCCAAAAGACTACACTGTAAGGAAAGGCAAGGAAACTGAGCCCCCTCATGACGTGTGCATGAGTACATTTAAGGGTTTTTTATTAAAGTAGATTTCTGTTTTAATCACCTCAAACTGTGATAAGAATCCAGTTTCAAAGCAGAGTCACATTTTTTTACTTCAGAAACTTACTGGTGAGTTGCACCAGGCTACGTAGAACTTTTTCATTTCTAATGAACCACCTTACTAATCAGTTTGAGTTGCTTCCCTGTTGACTGTTAGCTTTCACTTAATGGGACCATAAGAGACTATGTGAGAGGGGAATAGTGTTGAGTCTCGTTTATTTCTGCTCATTCTGCCATAGTTAGAAGAATTCTGATAAAACACATGGCAAATTATCAGGCCTGTATATGCCTCTCTAAAAATAGGTCTATCAATTCATGCACAAAACTGCTTAGAGTCTCACCAAGTAGAGGAAGGAACAGCTCTACCAGCTCTGTGAGGCCCTGCCTAGGAGCCATCTTCTTTCAGGAGCAGGCTCTGACACCCATCTATACAAAGGAAAGCAGCATGTACTCCAGAGGCACAGGACACATCTTGTCCTGCAGCCAAAGCAGCAGTGTCTGCTGCTCAGAGGACTTTAGTGGAATGCTGATGGGATTTTTGTAGACAGGCTCATTCAAAGTCATTCGAGGTCAGTAGTGGCCTGAACCTGCAGTCAAAGACCTGGAGCTATAGACAGCCTGGGGTAGCTTGCACAAATACAGCTATACCGGAGTTCACTTCCAACCACTGCAAATCAATGCAATTATTGCAAAAGGCTGTTTTAGTTTTGGGTTTGGTTTTTGGCAAGAGTATCATTCACAAAGCAGTAGTAGCAGTCTGTCTGAGAATTAATTCATAATCACATACGCTTTTAGTCATACAAGTGATATGCTCAGTAACGACAACAGTGAAAGTAAGTTAACAGGGTTTAACTTGGACGTTTTACTCTTACGCCGTGGGGTTTTTATTGACTTCCCCAGCTGTACTTACATTTCAGAGCTGCTACCAGCAATGCTGGTCATATCCAAAATGGGAAAGGTTACCTGTACATATTAGTGTGAAACACTCAGATGACAGAAGGCGTATGAGAAGATGCTTTAGGAATTGAGCTCTGGCTTTTGCCTTGTGAGGCAAAAGGTCCTTAGTATTTGCAAATATGACAAGAGGAAATATCTATATTTGCTTAATTGTGCTTATATTTCTCTCTGTGTTATATAGAATATTATTTATTTCTATAGAATATCTTTATGTATTATATTTCTAAATAGAAATATTCTTTTCTTGTCAGAGCTTCCTCATATGGAGCAAATTTCCACATACATCAGAAATTCTGAGTTATGGATTACGTTTTGGTGACTGGCAGATGCAAGGGCAACTACTGTGGCTATCTCAAAGAATGTCTAGTACACTCTTGGCTCTTCATGACAAAATTGATGGATGTATCATAAGCAGATAAATCAGAGGCAGTTTTGGCATGGCAATGAAAGTCACAGGGCTGTCAATGTGATCCTGAAGAGAACGATTCTAGTGGGAAGAGGGTGGAAGTGGAAGAGCAATATTACAATGAATGCTTATGCTGGTATATGGCCAAAATGAAGTACAGTAACAATGTACTCTTAAGCAATTTGTAAAATTGGCCTTTTGTAGTAATTTCTCTGTTCCTGCTCTTTCTTTTCAAGCAGGCTGATTCAACCAAGGCCCTCTGCAAAGAGAAGATAGACCACTCCTTCATATTAAATGTTTCTGCCTGCAATTACAGGTCAAATCTGGTAAACTGCATACTCCCTTTTTCCAGGGACAAAGCCTTCCCTCTCTCCAAGCCCTATATATAGTGATCAAGTTCTTGCAAATGATGCTGGGGAACTCCACGGAGCAATGCTAGTGAATTGCTCAGCATCTTGTTTGGAATGGGGAAGGGAATTCCCAAAGTGCACAGTCATCTGGGTAAAGATCTTAATATGCGTGGCATTGTCCTGGTCCAGTTCTCAAAAAAGAGTGCATTTCAAAAACAAGACTGAGGATTAAGGAAGAACTTTCACCATCCATAATAAAACAGATCAGGATTCAGAAATTCTACACCTTTCACACCCTTGCGACATACCCAGAACTGAACATCCAGGTCAGCTGCAGTGACAAAAATAAAACCTTGCTTAACTGGTTGGGCTCTCAGCCTATAATTCCCTCTAGTCACAGCTGCGCAGGGAAGTCACTAAGGCTGTAGCTATATCTTCTCCTTCATAAACATATGTGCTGGAGGTTTGGGAATGTCCCAGTTAAAGATATTGTGCAATACCAAAGAAGGAGGTCTGCAGAAGGGGTCAGTGGTCAGGACTTCATTTGTAGCCATAGGATTTTATTATAGCAGACCAAAATCTTGTCTGGAAGCAGGGGGCTGAATCCCCTCAAGTTTGTGGACCTTAGACATTGTAAGCACTAACAACTGAAGAAGGCCCCTGCCCACGTGTTAGAACTCAGTGTCACTTTGTTCCACAACCTAAAAAATCTGCGTGGCAAAAAATCTCCCTTACTCCACAAAGAGAAGATGGAGTCAAGTACAGTGGATAGATGCTGTTGTGATTAGGATCTACATTTTGAAGATCTAAGATCAGCCATGTTTTTTTAAGGCTTTCTTAGCCTCCCCCATTGGTTTTATTCATATGGGTGCAACACAGCTGTCATTTGTACTAATACACACAAAAGGAGATTCAAGTCTCTTTAAGACAACCGCTACCGGACAACCCCCTACGATCAAATCAAGCTCAACCCTGCAGGTATATCCTAAGGTGCCTTTTGCTAATTTCTCACATTACAATGGTCAGTATGGAATACGCCCTACTCCTTATGGTGTCAATTTCCTTTTCCCCAGCACTAGATGAGGCTAGGTTAGGTCCTATTAGGAAAACTAAAATTAGATCAGCTGCAATGCTAAAAGACTTATTTATGCCCTACAAAAGTATTTTATTAATATGATGACATTGGATGCTGAGGTTTCAAATCACAAGATAAAACTAAACAGTGATTTAGTAGGATCATATGTTGCTAAAGTTTGGGGGTTTTGTCTTTTTAAAGGAAGTCCATGGTGTTTTGTGGACAACTTGTGTAACAAGGTGTCCTGGTTTGAGTTAGAATAGAGCTAATTCTGTTCAGTGGTTTTACTTTTCAGCTCAGTCTTTTTTAAGTCACTGAAGATAATAGCATTGTTTTCGCAGTGTCTGCTTCTAGCAGTGATAACGCTTGATGTTTCCAGTTACTACCAGGGACTGGGATGCAGAAAGGCTCTTGCTGATACTCGCTCCTGTACAGACCAATGTCACTGCTAAATCCTGTGCGCCACAGTGGGGGTGCAGTGAGAGGCTGCACCTGTGGGGAGGAGCAGACAGAACAGGTGACCCTGAACTGACCAACAAGGTGTTCCGTCCCATACACATCATATTCAGTAAAAAGCTGAGGGATCAAGAGGGTCGAGTTCTCTTCTTCAAAGGCTGGCATCCGAGGAGGACTCTCTCCATTCTGTCTTTGATCCCAATCCATGTATTCCTGAATTCAGTTCCAGATTCCAGATCCTGAATCCAGTTCCGGTCTGCTGCTGAGGCCAGTCTGGGACTTCCCCCGTGTCTGCCATAGCATCAGTGGTGATGGTGATGTAACTGGAGGCTGGGTTCAGTATTCATGTTGTATATATTTGCATATATTTAATTTTATTGTTATTATTTTCATTAAAGCAGTTTTCATGTTCTTTTCCAACCCATGAGTCTCTCTCCCTTATTCGCTTTCTCTTCTCCTTTGGGAAGGGAGAGGAGTTCATAGGGAGCATCTGTAATGCATCTAGTGGCCAACCCAGCCCTAACCCTGACACAAAATCTGAAACAACAAATGCCATTCTTATCCAAAAACAGAGACAAACCCTAGTATTGTTTTTGTCAGACTTTGCTTGTTATGTGCATTTGCAATCTTTTGACTTTAAGATGTGGCATCTGGTTTTGGGTTAATTTCCAAAATGTCATACTGCCTTCTGCTTTGATTTCTTCCCTTGTTTAATGTCAGCATGGTGGCATTTCAGATCTATCTTTAAAGAAACAAACTGGTTCATAAAACCTTGTTACCGTGAGGCAGCTGCCATTAATATCTAAAACTCTGCCACCTGAAACCTATCAAGTAGTGCATTTTGTCTCATAGTATCTCATAAGCACTGAGAATATGATATAATATTTTCTCTTCTGATCGACAAAATATTTCCCCTCCAGGCTTTGAATAATAAATCTTCTTGCTATTATCATAATGCTATAGGATTCCACAGCATAAAAGAATCTGTTCTTCTGGATGGAATATAATAGCGTTCTCATTAGAAAACTTGTATTTCAAGAGCCCATAATTCATTAGCTGAATGCTTGTAAGTGTCACCTAGTTATAAATCCTCTAGGAACAAGGAATACCGCATGCTTTCTGGTACAATATTACACTGTCTGATCAGAGAGGGAAATTTTTTGCTGTTCATTTTCCTTCGGGACTACATGTGTGTAATTTAAGCTGTAAACTACCATCATTACAGATCTTTTTTTCTATGCACAACGCTGGACAGGCTGCTCTGGAAATAATATGAATTATCAATCCAAATAATATAGGCAAAACACTAATTGATTTTAATGGGACTTTTGCCTCTTTAGTCATGGTTAAATTGTTTGCTAACTAGCTGTAAGTGTAAGGATAAAATAAAAACCTTTGCTGATTACTTCTCAGTTAAATTTCTGCTTAGTGATCTTAATGCAGACTTGCATTAAGATTTATTATTCTTGTAAATGGGGATGCTAAAGCCCTGTGCTTGAATGCTTTGCTCCGGACTAAGCACCAGCTAAAGGACAACAGGTGGGATTCAGAAACTTCCATGTAAGGAACCTGCTCTCAATATTTTAGGGTGGCCCAGCAGTAAAATAACTTCATCTTTGTCCTCACGTCACACACACAGAATTTGTGGGCTTGCAAACAGCTGCAGTGTCATGACAAATCTGAATTTTGCAGTGCAGAAAAATGTAAGAGACAACAATAAATCTGAACATCTGGATCCTACACATTGCTTCCACTCCTTCTCCATTTGTCAGTATAGCCAGGGTTTCAGCCTTGATAACTTGCGGGCAACTATATATATGTCTCAGGTGTGTTATTACAACATTTCTTCCTCCCCTTGCCTGTTGTTCTCCTGGTGCTCAGAGATCCCTCCCAGGCACTAAGCCCTCACCTCAGGGCTGGGTGGCCAAGGGGGCTGCAGCAGAGGCTGGAGCAGGTAATCTCTGGTGTCATTCCTGAGGCTGCACTGCTGAGGTTGATGTGATTTAATGCTAGGAGTGAACAAAGACCTCAGAAATGGTTTAATGCTTGTTAAAGTGTTTGAGCGAAATGTTGAGTTCACTTCACCTGCAGTCAATCTGTGTATGACTTGTTGCAAATATTTGACTTTACAGTAAGGCACGTTTATCATCATTGCGTACATTTATTGTATTTTAGAGAATAATCCAATACTGTAAACTCTCAGTATAAATGAAAAAAAGGGGGTTATTGTTTGGGTAATTCAGTGGTTGCAAAAGAAATTATTTATTTCATGGAAACATATTGGCAAAATATTTTTTACATTTTGTTACTTGGCATACTATCAGAAGGTGGACTGCTGACAATATTGATTCCTAACAGGAGATGGAGATCCAGTATCTGATATTCTGGATTCTTCGGCCACATTGCAGATTTCATGATGTCTTCCAGATTCACCCCCAGCACCATCCCCCCCACAAAAAAAATGCAGCTTAGCCAGAAAATCTTGTCTATAGAGGAGAATTAGATCACAAAGCAAGCAAATTGTAACTCCAGGGAACACAGTACCATCCTGAATCAAAATGTTTGGGGTTTGAGGTTTCATAGCACTTTTAATGAAATATGGAAACAGTAGTATACTTGGAGAGGGGCAGGGAGGAGTGACTCTGTCTATTGTAAATAAATTTGCCACAAAGAACATTTTTCACTAGCTGAAAGGTTCAGTTTTATCTTACTTCTTTTTATTTGCTTGTTCCAAGCGTGTACAGGTTAGCTTTTCTGCACACCGTAACAAGTGAAAAGTCTGGTGATCATTTTATTGAAAGATTTAACAATACAGTTGCAAGACAGGCCACCCTAAAATCACTGGTGTGCCTGTTTTTGGATTCATTCCAGAAAACAGTCATTCCAACAAAAAATAACATGAAGGGTTACACACATCCAGCTGCAAACCCTAAGGGAAGGGACAGACATTGAAAGAAACCTGTTGGCAGGGACTGCTTCTGCTGACTTGCCTGTTTGGCTCATCAGTCAGTAACCTGCTTCTGCACAGTGGTCCAAATGAAGACCCACTGCTATGTAAAATACTTGTTTTCCTTCATAACCCAGAGCTCTCAGCTGAGCTGGTAAACCGGAAGAGATGAGGATTTGGAGAGGAAGATGTGATGAGCAGCTGGGAGACAGCAATTTGGCAATGTCTTAACCTGGATCAAGAGCAGCTGATAATGTGTCAGACAGCAGCCCACGTCCCCATCCTCGCAGTCTGCTGCACCAGCTATTGCTCATCCTTGGGTTGCTGTTCCATTCGCTACCTGCAGATAAGCATATTAGCTTGGCATTTCTGCTCAAATTATCATCAGTGAAAAGGTAATATATTTAAATTATTATCAGTCTTCATTTCACTAATTCATAGAGATGAACTGCAGGCCCCTTGCAGAAGTAGGTGTTTTCTGCCAGTTTACAGAGGTATCACAATGCAAATCTACATTTACTCAACATGTTTAAAGTTTTCTTTACCATCTGTATTAACTAGTGACTATTTTAATGCATTCTTAAATTCTGGAATAAAATTACATGAGAACTTACAGTAATAGTATGGCTGCCTGGTCAGACTTACTTATATACTTGGATTATTCAGCTAATAATCTTATGTAGAGTTGGTCCATATATAGAATTTCTCCTCTGTGGAACACTTCTACTTGGACTTTTCCTTTTATCGTGAATTGACGGGAAAAGTCATGTTTTCAAAGTTTCCCATGAAGTAAGAATTCAAGAAAATATTACTTGAAAGTTTCAAACAGCCCTTTTTGAAGCATTTCGTCTCATGAAATAAGGACCTTTGGAATGGCTTCAACCTTATTCTTAAGCTATTAAGTCCAAATGAAGTACACATAATATCATCAAAGCAATAATTCTTTCCAAAAAGTCAATATATTCCTGTGGAAAAATACTCAGTTTCACAACGTGTTTTCTCTAACAACAGATAACTGTTGTTTCAGAAAAATTTCAGTCAATGCTAGTTTCAAAATAATGCTTAATGTGTGATACAGAAATAGAAACCTTTCTTTTGTAAAGGAGTGTGGATGGCATGGGAAGGGCCTTTTGTTGCTGTAGTCCAGCAGTTTTCAATTTGAATTATTAAATGTCCTGGAACCTGGAAGGGGACAAACATAATTTTATGATGATTATGAATATTTAGCTCCAAATCTAAAGCTATATTGTTTGCGCCTTCACCTAATTGGTGCTTGTGACAAACTCAGAAGAGAGGATAGTTATTGTATGGACAGGTATTGTAGTACTGAGGTATTCACTGATCAACTGAAGTTATGTGTTTTTAAGTATGACAGTTCTTTATAGTAAATTCCCTTCAAATCCAGTTTGGAAGGAGGCTGAATCTAACTCATTTCAGTAAAGCAACTAGTTTTGACTACAGAGGAAAAGGGACTGTGTTGAAATCTTTTTCCAATGTTTTTTCCAACAGTTTTAAAATGAAAAGTGCCAACTCTCACGTCTAAAATAATACTTTTTTTCAGAAATATAAATTTCACTGGAAGTTAGAAATGGTTTAATAAGGTGAAGCTAACTAAAATGTTTTAATTTAAAACAGATTTTTCTTTCACAGTGTCTTCATCTCACTCTGAGAATGAGAAATCCCCCACTGAAATGGATCAGCCTTTGGAAGTTGGATGCACAGTGGCTGTGACTGGAAACAAGGCTGCTGGGGACAGAGGAGCAGTGGGAGCAGAAGGGCAGTGCTGGCAGTGTGTGTCCAGGGAGGGTACAGGAATGGGCCAGAGAAAACAGACAGGGAGCAAGTACCAGGTATGGACACAGAGAGGGAGACTGAGGCCTTCTGTGTGGGAATATCTCCCATTCAG
>NW_010399372.1:13855-21074 GCF_000710305.1 Buceros rhinoceros silvestris
CAGCAGGAAGGGGAGACACACAGAGAGCTCCAGAGACAAAAGAAAAGACATCCCAGAAGGGATGTGGTGGAGAAGATGCCATTTGGCCTGGCTCCACTTCTGACTGACTGCAGCAAGGATGCCTGCTCCATTGGTCAGCCATGGCAGGTTTGGCAGGTGAGGCTCTGCTGTTTCTTCCACTTGCTATGTTCTCCTCCCTTTACTGAAAGCCATGCGTTATTTACCAGCTAGGTGAGGAGACAGCTTCTCTGGTGGTATCATTCATGTGTAATAGATCTTAAGTGTATTTCTCTTGTGAGAAATCTCAATCTCCATCTGACTACGTCATTAAGGGGACACAACAAAAGGGTGCTTTCCACCAAACTACTCATGGAGGAACATGGTCCATCAGACTAGGAAAGTCAGAGGGTCCAAATCTGATGCAAGCCACATCACTCCATCACTCACGCTCATCTAAAGCATAATCTAACTTTGTAACAGATCTTTTCTGTGTAAAGAGAAAACTGTACGAACCAGAACAGTTCCTACAGGGAAGCACAGACAGGAGTCAAGAGAAAGACTCAGGGCTAAAAGCTTGAGGTAGTCGTAGCAGTGGTCATCACTGAAACAGAAGAAGCACAGGACCCTGTGACAGAGCTTTGTCAGTCATATTAGTCTCTGCCATCTCATTGCCATCTCAGCATTCTGGCCTCACAGGAAACATGGTTGTCATTGTTTTTCCAAAGTTTTTCCTTCAATTCACTCTCAGTGAGCATTTTTACATTAAAAAAATATTGTGCTGAACAACAGAAATTATTCCTTTGTTACATCATTAATTCTTTTCCCTCGAAGCTTCTAGCAGCTTCTCACAGAAGCCACCCTGCATGTTCAGCGGCCAGCTGGCCAGCACGTGACCCAGAAATTCCCTACTCAAAACCACAAGGCACTAGATTACCACAAAAAGGAGAAGTGGCCATCCTGCGAGTCCGCTGCGAGTCAGTGTTCATGGCTGAGATGCCTGACCCAGGCCAGCTAGTGTCCACCGCCCAGCAGCAGGCGGTGTGTGCAGGCCTTTCAACAGAAGCCGCCTGGGGATGTCAGGGGGACTTTTGGCTGTGGGACTTGCCTGTCCTTCCCCGGGAGGACGTGTCTGACCAGCTGCTTGTAGGTGTTTGTCACAATCCCTGCAACAAACTCAGGCATTTGCTCAAGGGCTTTCTGACTGCGATGCTTTGATCTACAGGGTCCCAGTAAATGTGCTGAAAATTTGTAGGGCTGCATGGCCTGGAGAGAAGTCACAACGGGAGCTAAACCCCCACTGCAGTAAGCATCGTGCACCCTCAGCAAGTCGCCGATGATACCAAGCTGCATGGTGTGGTTGACACCATGGAGGAAAGGGGTGCCATCCAGGGGGACCTTCACGGGCTTGAGAAGTGGACCTGTGCAAACCTCACAAAGTTCAGCAAGCGCAAGGTCCTGGACCTAGGCCAGGGCAATCCCAAGCATAAATGCAGGCTGGGAGGAGAGTGGATTGAGAGCAGCCCTGCAGAGAAAACTTGAAAAGCTGAGTAAGAGCCAGCAATGTGCACTCCCAGCCCAGAAAGCCAGTCGCTTTCTGGGCTGCACCAAAAGAAGTGTGACCAGCAGGTTGAGAGTAGTGATTCTGCCCCTCACTTTCCTCTGGTGAGACCCCACCTGAAGTACTGCATCCAGCTCTGGGGCCTCCAGTATAAGAAGACATGGTCCTGTTCGAGTGGGTCCAGAGAAGGACCTTGAAGAGGACAGAGGGCTGGAGCACCTCTCCTGTGAGGACACACTGAAAGAATGGGGATATCATTATGGCTATTAATCCAAGGAATATAAGTGGAAAAAGCTGCTGTGTCTCATTTGAATTTTTCTCTCAAGTTACACCTATGGTAAATCTTCCAAATTTGGCCTTTTTATAGCTGAGAGATTCTTTCTTTAATGTGTGCTCTGAAACTGCACATATAGCAAGTTTTTGTTCTTGTCTATACAAAGATCTATTCCAATGGACTATGAGCAACATCATCTTGTTTCTTAGGGTCTATCAGTCTTTTAAAGAAAATTTGTAGTTTTGCAGAATAGGCGTACTTGCTTTCATTGCCTAATGCCTCTAATATCTTACTAACGATATTAGTTATTCAAATGGTGCATTAAGTTTATTCATACTCTTCAAGGTCATAAAGCTTTCTGGGAACACCAGCATGCAATGTGGATATTTAGGTGAATAATAAGAGACTAGTACAGGGCAGCAGCAGCAATAGAAGACAGAGAAAATACAGAACTGTGTGCCTCCTTGCCAAATACGTGTGCTATTCTGTAGTTTAAGCCACCTCAGCTGCAGCATCAGAGGAAATAAACATGGCATTTAGGGGAAAAAAAGGGTTCCTTTTCAAAAGCAAGCCGTTGTGCATATTACCACTCGTTCTGCAATCTGTCAAATTCATTTTAATGCTGAACACATAAACATTTCCCTTTTCAATACTTGGGCATTCGTGGTCATTCAGGTGTAAATCAGAGATCTGGAATGAAATTATAATTTTCAGCAGCTTCTTATGTGTTAGCAGCTCATTTTATAGCTAGATGGTCATTACCTTATATACACATACTTCAGCCTCTGAGACAGAACATCTCATTTTTAAAGAATAAAATAAACCATGAACTATTAATTTTAGCTGTGCACTACAGCAGAAAGGACATAGTTCCAAAATCTCGAAATGGGGGCTTGGATCTTTTCTTAGCATCAAACTCTCAACCACAGCGTGGAGCACTCTGGCTGGCAGACACACAGGACGCACAGTTGAATGCTGGTAGTAGTAGATCTACAGCCCCACTTTACCCAGAATTTCTTTGGGAGCTGAGTAGAGCTTCCATTTAGGCTCTGTAGGCAGCTCTGGAGTAATGCAGGCAAAAGCAGTGGGATTTTTTCTTGCCGAGTTTTGATGTTGAATTGTGAGGGGTGCATCTCGTGTGTCTAATCACCTGCCTGGATCATCTCAGCTGGAAGGCAGCCATAATAAAATCTTCTGAGCTTGATTTAAGAAGCTCCACTACAAACATTTCTCTTTTATTGTTTGATTTATGCTCCAAAACACAGTTTTCTTGCATAACAGATGACATTTCTGATAAATTAAATGTTGTCAGCATATTTGGACACATAAAGACATTTTTGAACCCACTGCCAAAGTTAAGAAAGAAAACAACCAGAAATAAAAAAGTCTGGATAGTAATTAAATGTATTTTTATCTCTGATAAAACAAGCAGACCAACAAAAAAGAACATTTAAAATCAATTCAATGTTCACTTTTCCCCTTAGTTTAATTGCAAAATGAGAAATGTAATTTTAGAGCCAACTAACATATTTCTTTCTGAAGGCATTGGATTTTTTTTTTTTAACTTTTCCAACACGATTACAAGTCATTAACATGTCAAAGCAAAACATTTCAGTATTTTCATAATTCTGTTCTCCTTGGTTTTGACTGGACCGGATTGAAAAACTCAACCCAAAGTTGTGTATTTCTGCCCCTCTTACCACAACAAATTTTATTTCTCAACTATGTTTGTTTAATGGGCTGAGAGAATAATAAATTGCCCAGCACTAGGTAAGAGGTAGACTGGCTCCCAGTGCTGTGTAACATGCACCCCTTGAGGAAAGCAGTCAGCACTTCATGGGGATGGTTCCTTGGGTCTGTTTTGACAACCTCTTTTCAGTCCTTGCCATTCAAGGAAACTAATACAATGGGGATGGACATCTTGGGTGACAAAGCTTAGTTTGGAAGCTTTCCATCCCTCATTGCTTGAGTGGGTGACTCAAACTGTCTTAATGAAATCTTATCACGCTCTAACTTAATTTAGCAGTTCCCTAACTCAGATATCACTGAAACAATGCGCCAGAAAAAAGGTAATTACTGCCTCACACCTTGTCACACCAGCGTGGTTAATGATCACCAAAGTTAGGAACCAGCCCAACACCTTTTCCACTGGTAGTAACAGAAATACAATAAACATTTTTCACATGATAGCAAATTACTTCCATCATTAAAACAATTCTGCTACTTTATCTTCTTTTCTTTCGTGTAGGCCAATTAAGTTGTGCAGTACAATGCAAGCTTGAAAAACTTTCTTTGAGAAGTAATTTACGCAACTTCTAGGGCCAAATGTCTTCATTTTCCTTACCCACGTCACCCTCTGGCAAGTTCCTTAATAAATGATATCTTCACATTAAATAGTAGCAATGCCAACCTCTCCAATGCCAATCCCTTCTTGAGAAGAACAACAGCCTGAGTGAAGACTGAGCAAGGAACCAAGCATACCCTATGCCATATGTTCCTCTCTGTAGGTATACCCGGGGGCCTCACAGCCACAGCACAGAGTGAAGGCTAAGACCAGCAGCTGACCAAAGCATGGCTCAGTTGTCATGTGACCCTGGAATTCAAATGAGAGAACAAGGGCAGCAACCTGAGAAATGGTTAAAGGATAAAGAAAAAAAAAATCATCTGTTAAATGTAACCCAAGTTGTTTATTTTCAGTTTCATTAGTGCTGCTAAATATAGATTCGGGGGAACTGGAAACTATCTTGTGGAGATCAGAATGTTTATGTCTCGTGTGCAAGAGTTGAATCACCTCTTCCCTCACATCTGTGCCTAGCACAGGGACACAGTGTCCCCAGAAAGGAACATCCTTTGTTTTTCCCATCAGATGCAGGACCCTTCTGCTCAGATCTTAGCAAACGGTGCAAGTAGCAAATCCTAGTGAGTTCATATTATAGAAAGCGTAGCTCATTTTTCAGGTTTTTCCTTGTAATGACTGTCTTGGAGCTGAAGGTAGTGCGTGCCACTTACACGGCCTTTTCAGTGCAGAGTATGACTTGGGTACATGCACAGGTAGCAGGAGACCCAGAAAGCTTGTAACTACTGACATCTTTGGACGGGAGAGGGAAGAGTGCAATGTTTATCAAGGACTGTCGTACTTGAGGCATTCCTACCCCCCAGTATTATGAACTGCCCAGTAAGGCTGCTGGAACCAGAAGGCTCTGGAAGTGTCTACTCTGACACCAAGTGGAACCGCTCCACATCAGTACACGACAGCTCTGACATACCCTCTTCCCGTGCACAGCTCACTCTGTTTTACAGGTAAACCAGCACCAAGGCAGCTCACGGCCGAGTACTGGAGAGACTGATCTGAAGCAATGCTGTGAAGACTGCTCCTGAAGGAATGGAGTGGTGACATACAGACATTGCCAGAGAAGACTGGAGTACGCTCCTGCTTTGAAACATGGGAAAAGCAATCCCCAAGCTGAAAAATTACACGATAGAAGAAGGTTCTTCTGTGTCTTTCCCCTCCTTCAGTGTACATATGAAAGCTGTAGGAAAAGTAACAAGGAAATACCGAGTATTGCATTAGTAATAGGTGGATGATATTCAGCTTCACATTGCTGTTATGGCAAATCCAGCTTGTGGTGTGGAAGAGATGATCTTCAGCCACAGGAGGTTTTTACTTGAAAGTAAAAACTCATCTGCTCATCTGCTGGGGCTGAGTTCCCAATCACGTGAAACCATGCCAGTGGGTTTGCTGAAAACAGCATCAGCAAGTACTACCATCCTTCCCTCTCCAGTTGATAATGGAGAGAGCTCCAGCAACAGCTCAGGTTCAGGGCTGGTGCTAAGATTCCAAGAAGGCAATCGTGTCAGGGAGCATTTCAATTATAACAGCCAGGGTGAGGAAAACTTTATGTTTTCTATATGACCTTCACAATTTTTTATAAAACCTCTGGTATTTTGCAAAATGAAGGGAAGGTTATTTCTTGTGCTTGCAGGGATTGCACAGGAGAGCCTCAGCTCTCAGTTTACCACTGAGTCACCAGCTTAGCATCAACTTGACCAATCCATATAAACTGCAGCCAGTTAATTCCACCTCAGCAGCAGCAGTTCCCTCTCGCTGCCAGCTAACCTCTGGCACAGAGAGCTGCAAAGCCTTTTGCCACATTGCAGACAGTAAGTTCCTGCTGGTTCATGACCAGTTCCTACTGTAACCAAAGGAGCTCATGAAAGTTCTTACGTACTAATTGTCTTCCATATTGTCATGGCGACTATTAGTTTTAAATTTAGATGCTGGAGTGGATCGTGAGCTGCAGGTGATAGAAAAATGGACGATATGTATCAAGGGGTCTAACTGAGGATCAGGAATGCACTGTACACGGTATCTAACTGAGAAAGTCTCCAAAATTTAGACTCAGGTACAAAGGAAGGGCATCTAAAAGCCAGCTCTCCCTTTCTAAATATTCATCATCTTCACTCTCAGTTTTCATAGAACCTCTCTTACTGTTCACTCGGAACAGAGGCTGAGCTTTTAACTATCAAATGAGCGTGTCCTGGCTCAGGGTAGACTGAGGCTTCAACTCCCAAGGGATGAGAGACAGCTGCTCAGCGCCCATTACAGTTTACTGACACTTAAGGGAATTAGTGCAATTAGTAGTTGCGAAACAGAGGAGATTCTCAAGCTGGCAGTTTTATAGCGGAATCCAGGGAAGCTAATTTTAATCTTCCTGAATGTAGGTTTTCCTGCAGAACAGAATACTGGGAGCAGATGCTGCCCTTGAGTGCTCAGATATTTTTCTTGGAAGAAACCCTATGCTCCCATGAAATAGTTAGCAGGGGTCTGATTTCTGATTTCATCTCTCATTTCTGTAAACAATCTAGTGTTTACAGCAACATCCCGATGTTAAGTATTACTGTACCAAATCCAGATGTCCCAACTCATGAAAAACTTTATGAAGTCAACAGGAATTCTTCCGTGGATAAGGCAAGCTGCAGCTTGCTCTAGATCAGTGTAACCAGAGCTGAAGTTTATTCAGTTGCACTGGCAGGAGCATAAACTCCATAAATCTCTAGATTTACAGTCAATTGACTGACAGAAAAATGTGACTCCATATACTGAAAGTTACACAAAGCAACCAACTTGTTGAAACATTTTGTTGGAAATGGCCAGCAGCACACCTTAACCCTCCAGCTGTGACTTCTGTACAGCTTTTAGCTGTCGTAAGTCCAGATTTTCCCTTTTCCCTCACCATATGAACACCTAACACCTTTTAGGTTGTTCTGTTAATGCACTGTCTTCCTTATTCAGGATACCATGGATAGCTAAGCAAAGGGAAACTACATGCAGCAATAATTTCCATTTTCTGGTGTGTAGTAGAAAAGTCGGGTCGGAGGACACAACT
>NW_010399372.1:21164-21702 GCF_000710305.1 Buceros rhinoceros silvestris
GTGTAGGAGGAAAAAGTTGCCCCCCAGAGCATTACCTGTGCACTCCCACTTCTCTTACTGTGGTTCTACTTCTCACACCCCCATTCTCCACTGACCTCAATGAGGAGTACAGCTCCCAGTCATCACGAGCGTGCACCCACCTCTCCTCAAGCCAGGGCTCCCTGCAGCTGCCCAGGGAACATGCTTTGCACTAGCAGCCAGGAGAGATCCACTGCCTAGGTTCCTTCTCAGCCCTCAGTAACATGCTTATGGGTAATGCATCGCCACCTGCCTGAAGTCTGGCCAGCAAGGCTCCCAAAGCCACAGGGGTCTTCTGACTCGATATGAAATATGAAATAGACGTTTTCAGAGTTATTCCATTGAAATCCTACATTTCATTTCTCACCAGGTACATTATACTACAGTATTTAAGACTAGAGGGATTTGTCTCCAGCACAGTGGAAAACAAAACAGAATGAAAAGACAACCCCCCCCCCCTTCCTTAATGCAAGAGCTGGTACAGGGGATGTCATACGATCCTGTCATCATAACAAACTTT